>NC_061831.1:27009180-27021680 GCF_019202785.1 Penaeus chinensis
CATTCTGCCCTTTTTTATCGTATCCTAGGTTATCCCATCCTACTTCCTCCTCTTAACCTATCCTACCTTAGTCTACCTTATCGTATCCTGTCTTCTATTATCCTATACTAACTTACTCTTCACAGCATTATCTTATAAACCTAATCCTGCCGAACATCCCGTGGTCCCCGTGTGCAGTACTGCAGTAAAGTAAAAATGTCATGATGGCAGCAATTATAGCAAGATGAATATGACGCTTGTATGAAAAGCCTGAGTGGCGATGAAAGGTCCGCCTCCTGCTGACCTATGAGTTAGGCAGCCCCAGTGCCAAGGTGCAGCCGGATAGCATCCCGGATCGGGCTTGGCCAGAATGACAATCGAGGTGACTGGGCTCGCGACGAGCAGTGTTTCGTCCGCGCGACAAACGGTAGTCAAGGTGATGGCGAGATCACGCGGCGCGGTCACTGCGCGAGGGAGCAGGAAGGAAGTCGTGGCCAGTGGCGTTATACCGACAAGAGGATACTTGCGTTACAAGCGCGTATATGGACATGCATACCTAAACAAAGATGACCTGTGTTTATAGATAATGGTACATTTATATGGGCCTGCACATTCTGGAGTTCACTCCATACATATATATACATACAAACGTGTATATATAATACATATTTGCCAGCATACATGCTGAAATGCAACATGCACTACACGCATTTTTATGCATTTTATCTCTATTCATAACTACAGAAGGAATGCTGAAAATATATAAGCATATAAAGACACACTTAAATATATTCTTAATCGTTTGCGTGTGTATATACTGTGTCTGCACCCGCACGTGTGCGTGTGTGTATGCGTAAGCACGTGTATGCCTGAGTGTATCCTCGGCTCCGGCCAGCGAATGCTCCTGTCGAGAGGCGGAGGACGCCGCTCCCACCCCCGCCCGCACCCCCGCCCGCGCCCCCGCCCGCGCTCCCGCCTGGGTCCGAGCCCGACGCCGCGACACTTGATGGCCATTCGTGGAGCATCAATATTTTATCTGCGTCTATCGGCGTGCTTCATTACCATAGGCCCCGGCACTAGTAATATTGACCATGGCTGTATTGATCCTCTCAGCGTGGCAAGTGACAAGCGAGGGGAATGGGGGGGTGGGGAGGGGGCCAGGAAAGGCCGAAAACAACAGCTAATACAAACATACACGCACGCACACACACACACGCTCACATACACACACACACACGCACACACACACACACACACACACACACGCACACACACACACACACATACACACACACACACACACACATCATTGCTGAGTAATTTATGGTAGCTAAAATGAAATTCAGTAAAATGGACTTTCGGTGAAGATGATTAACAAGGTAAATGTGGTGAGTGAAAAATGGCATTGTGAGGTTATGACGTTGGATGGAATAGCAAGGGCGATTATGGTGACACTACTACTATAGTGCAACTTGGGAAGACTTTTGAAGTATACCATAGTGCTTAGAGTATTGTGAGCATAGGGAGAGAGCAGTGTGGTGAGTTTACGAGAAAGAAGGACATAGCAAACATGAAAAAGAGGGCGTGATACGAGGAAGTGGATAGGAAGAGGAGAGAAAAGAGAAAAGAAGAGGAAAGAAAATAGAAAAGAAACGGAGAGAAGAGAGAAACAGAGAGAGGCGACATGACAGAGTACGCCTAGTATTGATTGGTCAGAGCTCTACGGTCCGTCTGGGAAACCGTCAGCGAAAACCAAAACAACAATATTGATCATTATCTCCCGACGGCGAGGCAGGACGCTCATTTCGGGGACGCAGGACGCGGCTTCGCGGCCCGGGCTTGCCTTGACTCCCTCGAGCGGCCGCTTGCTAGGAGGCGGTCGGTCTCACACACGTTTTGCTCAGTCGCCACGCCTGTCCAGTCGCGCAGTCACACGTACATGCGCGTTTGGGATGTATGTATATAAACACACACACATACACACACACACACGCGCGCGTGTGTGTATATGTATGTATGTGAATATATATATATATATATATATATTATATATATATATATATATATATATATTTATATATATGTGTATATATATATGTATGTATGTATATACATGTACATATATGAATATATGTGAATATGTATGTATACATATGTACATATATATATATATATATATATATATATATATATATATATATATATATATACACACACATATGTACATATGTATACATATATACACATATATTCATATATATGTATGTGGGTATATATATATAAATATACATATATGTATATATGTATATATATATATATATATATATATATATATATATATATATATATATATATATTCATATATATATATATATATATATATATATATATACACACACATATGTACATATGTATACATATATACACATATATTCATATATATGTATGTGTGTATATATATATAAATATACATATATGTATATATGTATATATATATATATATATATATATATATATATATATTCATATATATATATATATATATATATATATATATATATATATATATGGGAGGGGGGGGGGGGGCGTACACACACATGCAGTGCCTGTTCCGCTTGAAGCTTTCCTTGTACTGTAGCTTGACAGTTCGTTGCATCGATACGTTCCAACGTTGTCGATAAACATTTAATTATTTCTTTGTTTATCAGTTATATTAGAACTTCTTTGCGTACTCCATTGGGAGAAGAAAACCATACATATCTCGTGTAATCTAGTACATTTCGCGTATTGCTAACATCGTTCTAGTAATAGTATATTTTTGTTTAATCATCTTCCATTTCGCTATTGTCGTGATTATTATTACTGTTGTTATTTTTGAAGTTGTCATTATCATTGTTAATGTTATTACTGTTTTTGTTATTATTTCTGATTGTCATTCTCATCATTTGCGCCAAAAATCATATTCCTTGTGGCTTCATTTTTGTGTAAATGGCAACGTAAATATTAAAGACCAGGGCAAGTACACTGCACTGAAGTAGTTGGACCGTCAGTTTATGGACATTTATCTCACCACCATCCGAGGGGGAGGTCAAGAAATGGAGGCAGGAGAGGAAGGGGAGAGGGAAGGAGAGAAGAAAGGGCGGAAAGGGAGAAAGGGAGGGGAATGGGACTGAAAGAGAAAGGAGAGAAGGAAAAGGGGAAAGGGGGGGGGGCTTAAAGAGGAAAGGGGAATGGGTGAGTGGAAAGGGAGGAGGAGCCCAGAGAGAAGAGGGGGAAGGAGGGAGAGAGGGAAGGGGAGAAGGGAGCGAAGGAGGTGGGGGAGGTTAAGGAGGAAAAGAAGGGAGAGGGGAAAGATCTAGGGGAGGGCAGGAATGAATTTAAGGAAAATTTGGGAGTTGAAAGGGAGTGGCAGAGCGGGAAAGGGAACGGAGAAAGGAAGCGAGAAGTAGAGATGAGGGTGAGAGGGAGAGGAGAGAAATTTCAACGGGTCCCACTAGTTTATCATTACTATCATTATTATTATTAATGTTGTTATTGCTTTTACTATTAGTATTACTGTTATTACAATTATTGTCATTATCATTGTTATCATTATTATTGTCATTATTATTATCATCATTATTAATATCATTACCATCAGTGTTATTATTACCAATGTCATTGACGCCATTATGATTGTTATATCCCTTATTATCATATTGTTATTATTTATTTTGTTATTGTTGTTGTTTTGTTGTTGTTGGTGGTGGTATTATTATTATTATTATTATTATCATTTTTATTATTATTATTATTATTATTATTATTATTATTATTATTATAGTTATTATTATTATTATTGTTTTTTTATTATTATTATTATTATTATTATTATTATCATTATAATTATTATTGTTTTGTTATTATTATTGTTATTATTATTATTATTATTATTATCATCATCATTCTCATTATCATCGTCATTATTGCTATTAGTATCATATTTATTGTTGCTGTTATTCTAATTATTATTATCATTATTATAATTATTGTCAGTATAATTGTTATTGATATTATTATTATTGCTGTTATTATTATTATCAATATTATTATTATTATCATTATCATCATCACTAGCATTATTATTATTGTTACTAATATCATTGCCACCACTATTATTGCATTACTGTCATCTTCATCATCATCATCATCATCATCATCATCATCATCATTATCATCATCCTCATCATCATCATCCTCCTCATCATCATCATCATCATCATCATCATCCTCATCATCATCATCACTACCATTGCTTCTATTGCTATTTTAGTATTATTGTTGTTGATATAATTACCGTAGCTATCATTTTTTATGTTTTATTTGTTTATCATGGTAACCTGTAAGTACTATCATTACTGCTGATTTTCATTGTTATAGTTGTTATCACAATCACCATTAAATATGTACGTGTTTGCAAGAAAATTTGAAAAATTACATTTACCGACGTATCACACAAGATAAAATAGAAGAATTGAGAGAATATGAAGTAAAGATACGTTTGAAGAATGAAAGAAAGGGAGAAAAAAGAACAGTATTAGAATAAGAAAATAGTGCGTTATGAAAACTGGAAACAAAAATGTTGCACAATAAATAAACAGCAAAAAGCGAACAAAAAAAAGAATTTTCTTATTTATTCAAGAAAGCAACTTCATATAAATCCTTTCCATGCGTGTAAATTAGAGCTTTATGAAACATTCAACTTTCGCATGTTCAGTACCATCAAATCATGGCCAGAATATAATCTTGTTTTTTTTTTTTTTTTCATCGTTTGTTTGTTTGCTTTATTGTAAGTGTTGACATCAAATCGTGTGTTGATGTGAATGACTCTTTTTAATATGTTGATGTGGAGTGAGACTTCAGGATTGCAAATTATGTGAGTTGCAATTTGCACAATGGGGAACTGAGTAGCAAAATGTGCACAGGTTTTTACGTGTAAGCTTTTGATTCGCACTGTCTATATTCATTGTTTATGGTGTATAAATACGTTAGTGTATAAACGTTTAGTGTTTTATATATGTGACATTTTTATGTACATTTTTTTTAACGTCCTTCTGCGTCATTTTTTCTTGTAGACCACAGCAACATGTCAGCAGCCAACAGACAGGTTCATCTCTCGTCGAGCCATCTAGCTCTTGGCCCTTTCCCTCCCTCTCCCCTTCCTCTCCCTCCCCCCTCCCCTCCCCTCCCCCTTCACGTCCCCAGACCTGCCTCCGTTGTAAGGCGGAAGAACAACAAGTGTCCGGGTCGATTTTCTGATGACCCCCTCCCTCTCCCTCCCTCTCCCTCCCTCTCCCTCCCTCTCCCTCTCCCTCCCTCTCCCTCTCCCTCCCTCTCCCTCTCCCTCCCTCCCTCTCCCTCCCTCTCCCTCCCTGTCCCTCCCTGTCCCTCCTTCTCCCTCCCTCTCCCTCCCTCTCCCTCCCTCTCCCTCCCTCTCCCTCTCCCTCCCTGTCCCTCCCTGTCCCTCCTTCTCCGACCTCCACCTCTCCCTTCCTCCGTCGGCATGTCCGTGATCCTTCTCATTTCTGCATCTCTGTCTTCGTTCTCTTTTCTCTCTTTTGTTTCTGTTTCTCTTTCTTCCTGTTCGCATTTCTTCATTTGGCTCTTGTGCAGAGCCATTTCTTTGTTCCTTTTAAGGAGAATATTCAGCAGGAGTGAGCTGCAAGATCCCACGGCTA
Organism: Penaeus chinensis; assembly: GCF_019202785.1. Classification (NCBI taxonomy): domain Eukaryota; kingdom Metazoa; phylum Arthropoda; class Malacostraca; order Decapoda; family Penaeidae; genus Penaeus; species Penaeus chinensis. The sequence continues at coordinate 27,014,877 of NC_061831.1, forward strand.
GCGGTCCCCCGTGCACTCTGCCTCGCGATCCTCGGCCGTGAGATCCTAACGCTGTCTCTGTGTTGCAGGTCATCTGGGTGTGCATTCTGTGCAGGAAGAAGCAGGAGCTGCTCATCAAGACCGGCACGTGGATGACGTCAGGTCTGAGCCACGGGGAGATGATGCAGATGGAGCATGACGACTTCTCAGGTACGGCCACGCCCGCGACGCCCACGGGGGACAAAAGGCCCAAGTTGGAGCGCGGCTCAAGTGGCGAGAAAGAGCCCCGGCCGGCCAGCGTGTCCGGCCTCGTAGCACCAACGTCAGGAGGCCACCACTACCAGGGGGAGTCGGGGCCTCACCACGCCACCTCGGAGGCGCGGTCGCTCATGTACCGGCCCGGCAGCGCCCAGGGCCGCGAGCTGCGGCGCCAGTTCTCTCAAGAGCGCGGCGGAGGCGAGAGTGGGCGGCCGGCAAGAGGGCGGGCGGCTAGTGAGGGCGGCGATCAGCCACCCTCGCCCCACGCCCGCGATCGTGTCGTGCCGCCCCCTGAAGCCTTCCGCACTTTTGAGCATCCTGCGCCTTACGAAAAGCGGCCCGCGGGTCCAGACATTCGGGTAGAGCGCGGGTACGGGAGCGCAAGCGGGTATGTTGGTTCGGGATACGGTAGTACCCGGTATAGCCCGGTTCCCGCTGGCGCCGGCGGCAGCAGCCCCATGGAGGGCAGCAGCCCCGGCCCGGCTTCCGTTGAGGGCGGCAGTCCCCATCTGGAGGAGCCTCGGCGCAACCACCTGGACCCAGCCACGGCCCTGGGGCGCTCCTCCGAGCCTCGTCGTACAGATCCCGTTATGAGGAACGACTCATTGTCATCAGACCAGAGCGAGTGCGTGCGGCCGCCTCCGCCCAAGCCGCACAAACCGCGCACCAGAGGGCGCAAGACGCGGCAGCGCTCGCTCTCGTCTTCTGACGAGGAGGTCCGCTCCACTCCGGAATGTACCTCGTGCGAGGAACACGAGGCCGAGTCCGAGAGTGTGTCCGAGAAGGGTGAGTATCGCGCCTGTTTGTTCGATGCGAGAGGGGGGGAGGGTGAACGACTCAACGGGACAGGCTTCGGGGACACCACAGACGACCTACTTTGACGATCACGAGACCGGCAGACGCTGCTCAGAGCAAGGCCCGATACCTGAGGATTGGCGGACACAGCCAACCAACGTTGACATGGCATTTGCATGAGCAAGGCCTTACAGAAATGTTCTTTAAAAGATAGCTTACATATGGATTCAGTAAGAATAAAAAGTGTATATATAGTAATTTGTTCGTGTGGATTAGCAAATAAAAATGTAAATCCTGATATTAAAAGAAATATATATCTACAAACATTTATAATACCTTACGATAATATCAATAAATAGTTTGATAAGATAAGCCGTAACTTCGGTTCCGTCATTAGTTGTCTCCTTCGTAACTGATTAATTAAGACTATCTATCAGTAATGAGACAAGTTCCTCGCCAGAACATCAGATAAACCACAGCAGTGCCTCGCCGCGCAACGAAACAGCTTCACTACTTCTATGCACGATGCTCTGTAATGAGTAACTTAAATATAACAACAGCGACAGCAACATTGATTAGGATAATGATAATGATAGTTCGATGTTGTTAAATCGTTGTTTGTATCATTACTATATTTACTGTATGAATATAATTAGTAAAAGTATTAATGATGCTGATGTAGAAATTAAAAGTGATAATAGTAATGCAGACTAAAGTAATGACAATAATGATAATAATAATAATTCTTAAAATAATAATAATCTTAATAATGTTCATAATAATTATAGTTATGAAGATGATAATGATAAAAAGAATAAGAATAGTAATGAAAATGATGATAATATTAGTAATAACAGCAACAGTTATAATGATGATTATTCTAATAATATTAATGTTCCTGAATATAAAAAAAATGATAATAAGGGTAATAAAAGATTATAATAATAATAAAAAAAGAATATTCAAACTAATAATAACAATTATAGTAATAATGATAATACAAATGATAATGATAATGATATCAGTAATTATGAAAATGATAATGATAATCATAATCATATTAATAATGATAATGATGATAGGAATATCAATGATATTAAGAATAATATTAATGATAATAATAATAATAATGATAATCATAACAATAATAATAATAATAGTAATAATAATAATGATAATGTAGATTTGAAAATCACTAATACGGATGAAGATGTTAATAGTGACATTGATAATATTAATAATGATAGTAATGATAAAAATTAATAATACTAATGATAATGAAAATTATAGTTTTGTTATTATTATTATTATTTTTGTTACTATCATTATTATTGTTATTATTATTTTTACTATTATTATTATTATCATAATTATGTGTATCATAATTATTATTATTATTATTATTATTATTGTTATTATTATTATTATCATCATTATGTGTATCATTATTATTATTTTTTTATCATTATTATTACTATTATCAATATTATTATTATTTTTATTATCATTATTATTGTTATCATCATTATTATAGTAATTATTATTATTATTATTATTATTATTATTATTATTATTATTATTATTATTATGATAATAATGGTAATCCTAATAATAATGATAATGAGAATAGTAATGATAATGATAGTAATACAAATAATTCTGATAATAAAATACAATAATAAAGAAAAGCTAATAATGATATAGATTATAATAATGATAGTAATTATTATTGTTTACTATTATTATCATTATTATTATCATTATTATTATTATTATTACTATTATCATTATTATTAATATTATTATTATTATTATTATTATTATTATTATTATCATTATTAGTGTTATCATTATAATTGTAATTATTATTATTATTATTATTATTGTCATTAGTAATATCATTATCATTATTATTATTATTATTGTTATTATGATTATTATTATTTTTATTATTATTATTATTTTCATTATCATTATTATTATTATTATTATCATCATCATTTTCGTTATTATTATCACTTTCATTAAATGATGATAACTATCATTATTACTACTAATAATAATTATTAATTATTTTCGATATAACAATCAGGATTTTATTCTGTTTATTATAATTTTATTATTGTTTTTGTTATCATAATTATTTTTATTTTATTGAATATTATTAATATTATTATTATTATTATCATCTTTATTATCAATATTATTATTATCATTATTATTATTATTATTATTATTATTATTATTATTATTGTTATTATTATTGTCATCTTTATTATAAATATTATTATCATTATTATCGTTATTATTATTATTATTATTATCATTACTATTATTATTATTATCATTATTATTATTATTATCATTATCATTATTATTATTATTATTATTATTATTGTTATTATTATTATTATTATCATTATCATTATTATTATTATTATTATTGTTGTTATTATTATTATTATTATATCTATCGATATTGTTATTATCAGTGTTTCGGTTAATATTATTATGGGTTTTTTTTTATTTAGATTGTAATTATTACTACTATTTTATTATTATTATTGTTTATTTATATTATCATAATTATCACTATTATTATGTTGCAACTATCATCATTATTTTTATTATTATTATTACAAGTTATTTTTTTTTTGTATTATTATTATTTTTTTTTATTATTATCATTATTATTATTATTATTATTATTATTATTATTATTATTATTATTTTATTAATATTATTGTTGTTATTATATTATTATTATTATCATTATTATCATCATCGTTATCATTATTATAATTATAGTTATTATTATTATAATCATTATTATTATTAATACTGATATAATAATAACTATTATTATTATAATATTATTGTTATTATTAGTATGTTGTTATAATTATTTTTCTTATTATTATTGTAATTATCATTATCATTATTATTATTATTGTTGTAATTATTATTATTATTATCGTTGTCATTATTGTTGTTTATATCATTGTTATTTTGTTATTACTAATATTATTATTATTATTTATCATCATAATCATTCTCATATTAGCTTAACATATTTTTTCAGTATCATCATTATTTTTTATTATTATTATTATCATCATTACCATCAATATTGTTATTATTATTATTACTATTATTATTATTATTATTATTATCATCATCATTACCATCAATATTGTTATTATTATTATTACTATTATTATTATTATTATTATTATTATTATTATTATTATTATTATTATTATTATTATTATTATTATTATTATTATCATCATCATTACCATCAATATTGTTATTATTATTATTACTATTATTATTATTATTATTATTATCATCATCATTACCATCAATATTGTTATTATTATTATTACTATTATTATTATTATTATTGTTATTATTATTATTATTATTATTATTATTATTATTATTATTATTATTATTATTATTATTATTATTATTATTATCATCATTATCATTATTAGTGTTATTATTGTTGTTGTTCTTGCTGTCATTCTAAGCATTAGTGTTGTCAACATCAACCATTATTTTATTATCTATACTACTATTATTATTATTTATATTATCATCATTATTATCATTATTATTATTATTATTATTATTGTCATTATTGTTATTATTATTATTATTATTATTATTATTATTAGTATCATTATTATTAATAATATTACTATTATTATGGTTATCATATTTGTTTTTATTATTGTCATTATCATTATCATTATTATTATCATTATTATTATTATTATTATTATTATTATTATCATTGCTTTATTATTATTGTTGTTATTAAATATACCGTTAGCATTATTATTATTATTATTAGTCAATTGAATTATGATTTACTTGTTAATTGTTATTATGTTTTTATTGTTATTTGATTATTATCTATATTACTATTGCTATTATTATTATTAAGATTATTATTGATATCGTCCTTTGATTTTTCGTATTAGTTTTATTACCATTATTATTGATACTATCATTATCATCATTATGATTGTTATATATATATTTTTTTTATTACTCCTGCTACTACTATATTTTTTTTTTTTTTTTATAAAAGTAATAGTAGTAATTATCATTGCTATCTTTATCATCATCATTGTTATCATTATTATTATTATCCTTATCATTATTATTATCATTATTATTATTACTTGTATAATCATTATCGTTGTTATTACTATAATTATTATTTTTATTATTATTGTTATTTTTTTTATTCTTTTTGTAATTAAGGTTATGATAATTCTTGTTTTCATTATCACTATAATCAAAATATCATTATGATACTCATCCTTTCTTTTTCTTTTTCAATTACTAATATTGTTATTTTTATTGTTATTATCATTGCTATTATTATTATCATCTTTTTTTAAATTATTATTATTATCATTATTATTATCATTATTATTATTTTTCAATCTGATCATCATTCTCATCATCCTTTTTATTAGTATCAAAATTATTATCATTATTATTACTTTACACAAGTATTGTTATTATTATTATTATTATTATTATTATTATTATTATTATTGTTATTGTTATTGTTATTGTTGTTGTCGTTGCTGTTGTGATTGCTGTTCTTCTTTTTTTCTCATTATTACTGATATAATCACTATTGTTATTGTTGTTGTTTTTATTATATTATTACAGTGATTATCAGCATTAGTCATTATTGTTATTTTACATAAGTATGATTGTTATTTTTATTATTATCATTATTATTATTATTATCATTATTTTTATCATTATCATTATTATCATAATTGTTATTGTTGTTGTTGTTGTTATGATTACTGTTCTTCTTCTTATTTTTTTTTATCATTATTACTGATATTATTATTATTATTATTATTATTATTATTATATACTACTAATAACAAAAGTAAAGGTAATAATGATAATAATATTATTATTTTTATCATTATCACATTAACTTTTTTATTATTAGCAGCAGTAATAGCAGTATTTTATGTTTTGCCACAATTTAAGTCATCATTATTTTTAGTATCCTTATTATCATCATTATTACCAAATTGTTGTTTTTTAATCATCATTATTAATCATCCTTATTACTGACTGTATTATTATTATTGTTGTTGTTGCAGTTATTGTTTTTTTTTATTGTTATTATTTTTATTATTGACATTGTTATTGATATTGTTATGTTTATTATAATTACTGTTATTATTGTTCATATTGTTATCATCATTATCATTATTATTGTCATTCTTATTATCATTAATAATTAGTAGGAAAATTACTATTAGCATTATTATTTTTTTTATCATTATTATTATTATTATTATCATCACTATTATTATTATTATTATTATTATCATCATTATTATTTTTGATATTAGCTTCATCGTCATCACATTTATTAGTATTCATTTCATTATAATTATCATTATTATCATTATTACTGTCGTGGATTATTATCACTTGTATTTATTATTATAATTATTATTATTATTATTATTATTATTATGATAGTAATGATAAGATGTAATAATAATAATTATTATTACATCTTATCATTACTATCATTATCATTATTGTCATCATTATCATTTTGACTATTATTATCACCATTATCAATATTATTATCATCATCATTACTATGATTATTATCACTAATATCACAATTCTGTTTGTTTTCCGTCCGTCCGCTCGTACTTTACTCGTAAATTTCACGCTTTAATTTATATTCCATGCGACTGAACT
>NC_061831.1:27031680-27034180 GCF_019202785.1 Penaeus chinensis
CAACATAATCATTTTAAAAGTATAGTTCATAATAATAACGCATCATTGTTGTTGTTTTTCTTTTACCGGTGTTATCAGAATGAGTAATAGTAACATTATTACGATAGTAATGTTATCTAATAATGGTAAGAACTGCTATTTTTACATTCCTACACCTAATACTACTGCAAGTAATATCACAATTTCTACCATCACATTAACATGAGGTGCATGTGCATTTGCCAGTGCCATTTTGAAGCGTTCAAAGAAATAAATGAGTCTTCAGCCGCCATCTACCCACGCAATTTTCTTTCCGGGAGCGAGGTAGTCCTAAACTATTTTCCGCGGCTGAAACCACGTCGGCCTCTTCGCTGAACTCTGACATTTCGCCCCTTAGACCCTTGACCTTTATGCGCCTTCAAATCAAAGATTATATCCGAAAGATGGGAAAGGTTTTTTGTGTGTCACTGATAGATGGCGTTATCGTTTGGTTTATGTAAGTTGCCGATAGATGGCGTTGTTGTTTGGTTACTTTTTCTGAATGGAAATACTAATGCAATGATAGGCTGGGTTTCTTCTTTATCATAATGTTCTGTATATTCGTTGGTTGATATCTGTAAGACAAAAACGTATCTTCAAGTGGTTGTACAAGAGCGGTCACTTGCCTCTGACAGCGGGTCACTTTTCTCAGGGAGGGAAGGACGAAGGGTAACGGCTGACCTGTGCAAAGCGCTGACCTGTAGAGACCGCCTACCTTGGTCGATCTGCCTACTGTCATGACCCACCGTAGGCCTGGGTCATTGCACCTTCCCCGGAAAATGAACGTTTGACCTTCTCTCTTCTGACATTTGACTTTTGACATTTCACCTCCGTTGACACATGACCTTTCTCGGACAGAAACCTCGGATCCTTTTCGTTCGTTAACTATGACCTTCTTCAGTGGGAACTTCAACCTCACTCGATTTCTCGCAACTTTTCTCAGACCATTGATTTGAAGCTACAATTTATTGACAGTTTGCAACCATGACATTTAGACTTATTCAGTCGTGTGTTTTGATGCTCCCCTGTGAATTAGTGTGAGTGTGTGTGTGTGTGTGTGTGTATGTGTGTGTGTGGGAGTGTATTTAAACTCTGATATATATCCTTAATAAGATAAGATTGATAACCACTATTTTTATATAGCACTCTCTCTTAATGAATTAAGACTGTTCTTCTCCCCACACCCCACTCTCAGCCCACAACCTCAGCACAAGAGGCCTCCCCGCCCGCGCACTAACGCCGTCCCCTTTCTCCCACAGGCGAGGGCGAGGCGGTGACTGATCGGTGGAAGAGGCAGGAGATTCTTGACGCGAAGATCAAAAAGTTCCTAGCGGTGAGCAGACTGACCGAGCGTTCCCAACCCTTCTTCGGTTTCTTTGGCATATTCCCGTTTTCTCTTCAGTCCGTCGTTGTTTCTTAACAAAAAATGGAAACCCTCTTTTTATCCGTTTTCTGTGTCTACTTCTTTTGTTTGTTTTTTCTCTCTCTCGTCTTTTCATCATCACTTTTCCCGTCCTTCTTCTTGGTAAACTAAGGAAACCAACTGCCATGTAACTTCTCTTCCTTTTTTCGTCAGATCTTGTTTATGTTTGTCACGTGCTTCCGTGAAGATAAGAGTGGTGTTTTTTATGGTACTTGTATTTTTGACTGATGATAATGGAACATGGAGATGGTTTTGATCTGGTAGCTGAGGAAAGCCGTGTGTATTTGAGTAAATAATTGTTCTAATGTGTTTTATTTATCTGTCTATGTCCTTTCTGTCAGCGTTATATACTGTATGTTCATGGCACATAGTCAGTTGAGAGAAATTAGTTCATGGTTTCTTAGCAGATTTGGAAGACCGTTTCACTGACTGTCCTGTAGACACCACGCCCGTCTCGACACTCGTTGTGTGTTGTCAAAGCACCCTTTTCTCAGATCGGCCAGCAAAGAAAATGTGTAGCAAGATTTTATTTTACGCTGACGTTAATTGCTTGTTCAGTATAATTGAATCTTTGCTCAAATATATTACATTCCTATTTGGTGATTTTGCACTTTCGAACTATGATAATTGTACGTATGCAAACGGTCATATCTTTGGTACTTCATACACGCATACGGCAGCGGTCGTTCGATTTCTTAAAGCAATTGCAAAGTAGCTTCTTCCAGATGGATCAAAAGTGCCATTGGTAAATTTTTTAAAAATCTTCATTTTAAAAGAATATGCAAACCGGTTAAAGCCATCTCTCTTTTCTAAGCCTTTTTTCCTTTTTTCTTTACCGTAATCATCATATAAAAAGATATTAAGTTTCTTTTCACACGGCCAACCGATCAGTAAGTTCACTTTGTTATTTTCTCTCCTCCGTCCTCCCCACTTCCCTTCATCTGCCTTGCGAGGCTTTGACAGATCCCTCAGATCCTCCGCGGACCCACTCTCTCTGCCTCCAAGCATTCTCTTCCATCCTCCATCCCTTGGTTTATTATGTCTGCTCCTGCTTCCCTC
>NC_061831.1:27041680-27046680 GCF_019202785.1 Penaeus chinensis
ACCTAGTACATGAGTGTTTGCTAAACTATTCCTTGTTCTTATTTTTAAAAGATCCCCCTCAGATAAATTTTGCAATAGTTCTTAGACACTTAAAATAAAGTTACTGAAGAAGCTAGCTTAAGCTATAGTGAATCCTCAGTTGCAGGGCTGCGACAAAGACCTAACCTGTCCCTAAATCTGCCCTCCCTTTAACAATTGGCTGCCCTCGTTCTCCATAGGGAAGGTTGGTCCGCCTTCCCTATTGGCGTTTTCTTTTTGTTTCGTTTTTTGTGCGTGATATTAAATTCCCTCTAGTCTTACCTGCACCTAGACCAAACAGTTCTACGGTTTATTTTCTTGTGAACTGGAAAGAAAAAGTCACGGAATGCTTTAGTTATTTTATCTTGGCGACCGTAACACATATCAATGCATAGGAAAGGACACACCCTTAAACGTGTTTTTTCTCCAAACACGACGCACAAATCTGACACTCTGAGACCCAACACGCACCTTCACATGTTTTTTATCCGTCTAGGAACTCCACGTTAATCCCCGTCTGTCCCGTAAGAACTTTGAATCCAGTTCCTGTCATCCTGTCTCCTCGTCCTCCTCGTCGTTTTCCTTGAGCTCGTCCTTGCCCAACGCGTCATCATGGTCTCCCGCAGTCTTTTCCTCTTTGTCCTCGTCTTCACCCTGCTCCTCCTTCTTTTTCTCTTCCACTTCCTCTTGTTCCTCCACCTCTCAATCCTCCTCCTCCTTCTCCTCCTCCTCTTGTTCTTCTTCCTCCTCCACATCCTCCTCTTCCTCCTGCCCCCCCCCCCCCTCTTCCTCCTCCTGCTCCTGTCCACCCTTTTCCTGCTCCACATCCTCCTCCTCCTTCTTCCCCTCCCACCCTCTGTCTCTCCCCACGCGGTTGACAGTGACTGCACGTGTGGACATATGTCTGCGATGGGCCCGGCGTCGCGAGGGATCACAAGGGCCCCGATATGAGTGGGGTCGTGGCGTGACACGCACCGCGTCGCGTCACCTCACCTTCTGTCACCTGGCGTTAATATCAGTCGCGAAAACATGATCCACTGTAGATCGAGATAGACGGGGAGGGTGAAGTCCGGGTCGGGAGTAGGACATGGGAAAGGGAAATGTTTATACGGAAGGGTATGCATTTTGATGTGATAACGCCATTTCGATTTTTTTCCTTTTTCCGTGTGTGTTTATGTGTGCACTGCTAAAAGTTTTCAGTATAAGTTGCTTTATTTTCAAGAGTTTCCTTGGCGACCGTCTTTTTTTTCAGGCAAAGCGCCTTAAATTGTTCCACGGCAGAGTCGGGTGCGAGTCAAATGCGGTTAATGAGGCACTCTGGAATATTAGAATCAGTTATTTTTGCATTACATCCAGCGATTACTGTCTGTATTAAATTTGTAAAGAATACGCTCTAATGTACTAGTATTGCGTTTGGTGTTGTATTAAGTTCATTTTCTTCGCAAATATTTCGTTGGTATTCTGGGATCTCTGCGCGTTCTTATAGGGATTGATATTGCCTCAGTCGTAAATGCTGTTATGCCGATATCGGATCCCGTAGTATTACGGTTAAAAGATACGAAACAATACTATAGTAAGTGAAGGAAACGCCTCTCACATATCCCATTGTAAAATTCAATCGCCGATTCCACGCGACCAGATCTAACCCCGGAATCTCCGGGTGTGGCGTCGGCCGGAAGGAGCTCCGGCGCTCAGAGTGGCCGCCGAGCAAGCTCCGCTCCTGACGCTCGTTAAGAGTTGCAGACACGGATTGATCCCTGAAATGGACCCGTTTTTAACAACATTCAGGCCGTGTACCGCGTGTGGCAGCTTTTTTATGTAGTGAAATCCTGCATGTTGTGTACAGCAGCTGATACTGTGTTGTCCTCGATTCTGCTCATGTGCATCATGTCTCCCTCTCGTGGATGAACCTGGGACGTCATCCGCTTCTGTTATGTGTGTGTTCTTTCCTCTTTTTCTTGGCCACAGATGCATGCTTTTGGCCTCTACATTTTTGATCCCGTAGCCACGTTACTTAGCTTCCCCATAGGTGCTGCCTCCTCATTTTTTCCTGGATGTACATTCATTCTTGACTTTCTTCCCTGATAATTTTTGTGTATATATATAAGACCAAATTTTTACTACAATAGACTTAAGATACGTGTGGTTCATACTTTAATCAAGACTGTATTTGTTAAGTTACTGAAGCGTTTGGACAATAAATTACATTGTTTAGATTGCAAAGTATATATGCACGGCTATGATAGTACAGTCATGTTGCATTTAGGATTTAGAATAAGTTTTAGAGTAAGAAAATTTTGATAATGTTGACTGAGTAATTAGGAAATTTATATATGATGCTAGAATTAGACGTAAACTAAGTCATATCATCCCAGTTCTTTCATATATATTTTTTTCTACATCATCCTCTCTTACACCAATAAGTTAATCAGGTACCTCGATGACTCGGAAATCAGTATGATATTTTTTTTTTTTTCATCACGCACTTTCCTTTTTCCATTTGAGCAGCACGACATCCTTTTGATTATATTTGCCCTCTTTATCACCTCTCATGTTCACTGATACCGGAGTTTATTGTTGCAATCAACTGCAACCTCACTAACCTGCATTCCCGCACACTATATTCACACTAAGTATTGTTTATCACCGACAGTGATTGGCATCTCTACCGAAGATATCACTGCCACTACCAATACTACAACTAATATCACTGTTTCTACGTCTGTCACTGCTATTACTACTACTATACTGCTTTACAATACTATCAAAAATACTACTTCTAGTGCCACGGTTACTCTAATACCAGCCTACTACTTTTTCTTTATTCATCATATACTTCATCTACTACAATAGTTACTAGCGTTAAATCAAATATTAAAACTTTTAATATTACCAATATTAGAACAACTAATTAGAATGCTATTAAAAGTATGGTTTTAGTATAAAGTAGTAATAATAATAATCATTATATTTCAATTGTAACGATAATGGCATTGATTAAAATGAAAACAATGGTAATGATGATGATAATAATGTTAATGATAATTATGGTAATAAAGACAATAATTATGAAAATAATGATAACAAAGTTAATTCAAATTGTTAATGATAAAAACAACAATAATGATAATAATGAGGATAATGATAATAATAATTAGGAAAATAATAATAGTAATGATGATGATTATGATAATAATGCACCATGATCATTATTATCATAATGATTATAATAATAATAATAATGATGATAATAATAATAATGATAATAATAATAATGATGATAATAATAATGATAATAATAATAACAGTAACGGTGATAGAAATAAGAATAAAAACAACAAAAATAATAATAGTAATGATAATGTTCAGAGAGATATTATGGTTGCTGTTACTGCTATCATTCCTATATTTATAATGATTACAGTGATGCAGGTGATGAGAACACTGACAAAAGTAACAGCAATAATAGATACAAACCATACTGTGATAATGAAAACTGATGATGAAGGTGAAAGGAATGACGTCGAATCATAAGGATTTTATGATCGTAAAGAGTACTAATCATTTCCATAAAGATCTTGATAATAATTGGGTGATTGATGGAATAATGATGGTGATAAGGAGAAAAGTAATGAAATAATGATTATGATAACAAGAAAATGGATGAAATAATGATGTTGATACAAAGGATATTGATGATTGGAAATTAAAATGAATGATAGTGAATATTACAATAATAATTCTAATGATAAAGTTGGTAATAATATATTTGGCAAAAGAAAAGACAAGTAGAGGGGATTTAATGATAATGATAATGTCTTTAATGATAACTGAATAATTTTAATGATCATTCTATTACTAGTAATAATAATCATATGGATAATGAAAGTTATATCATCAGTCCAGATACTTGTAATGATATTGGTGATAATGACAATTGTAATGATAACCAAAAGAAATACAAAAACAAAGATAAGTGCAACAAAAAAAATAAAACGATTATAATTTCAAATTATGTTGCCTGTGTTAGTTTCCAATTATGATTATTGTTATTATTATTGTTGTTTTATTATCGTTATTATTATTATTATTATTATTATCATCATCATTATTACTATTATTATTATTATTAATACCATTATTATCGCTGTTATTATTATTATTATCTTTATTTGTATTATTATTATCATCATAATTATTGTTGTTAATATTATTATTATTATTATTATTATTATTATCATTGTTATTAATAATACTATTTTTATTGTTATTACTATTGTTATAAATGTAATTATTATTATTATTATTATTATTATTATTATCAATGTTATTTAATACTGTTGTTGTTATTGATACTATTGTCATTATTAACAGTATTATTGTTATTGTTATTATTACCATTCCTATTACTATTATTATCATTATCATGTTATCATTATTATTAATTTTATGTTCATTATCATAAACGTCATCAATATAAATACCTATAATAATGATAATAAAGATAACAGAAGTAATAATGATAATGATGATGGGGATAATAATAATGATAATAATAATAATAATAATAATAATATTAATAATGATAAAAATAACAATCATTATTATGATAATGCTAATGATGATAATATTCTAATACCATTATCATTTTTATTAGAAATAATGCAAGTGATAATGATAATAATAGTAATGGTAATTATATGATAATAATGCTAATGAAAGTGATAATAATATTGATAATAGTAATAAAAGTGATAATAATGATGATAATGATAATAATAATTATTATTATTATAATTATGATAACAGTGATAATGATTATGTTAATGATAATAACAATAATAATAATAGTGATACTAATAACAGAAAAAATGCTGATTATAGTGATAATAATGATAATGATAATAACAATGATAGTAATAATGATACTAATGATGGTAGAAATTCTAATAATAGTGATAATAACGATAATGATGATAATG
>NC_061831.1:27061680-27064180 GCF_019202785.1 Penaeus chinensis
GTGGTGTCCGGATTATGGCCGGGGGCATCGCTGCAGATTTAGCATGTTAATCTTTTTCAGCATTCGTTGATATTTATTTTGTATTGTTTGTTTTATAATCTTTATTGTTATTACCATTTGTCATTTTCTTATTAGCGGACGATATTTGCAGTTTTGGGTTAATATATCCCTTTTTGAAGCCAACGTTTTTTTAGGATATAAAATAGATACGTCGACATATGCATGTTGACTGGATTTGGAACACTTTCTTAGGAGTTGAAAATCCACTCACTATAACGGTTTCTTGTTCGCGCGAGAAAATATAATCATTAGAGATTAGGAATCCCAATTACCATACTGCTTTCTTTTAAGTATAAAAATACAAAAGGAAAAAATCGGCGAGAATTGAAAACCCAATAAATTTGCTCTTTCCTTGTGATTTTGAAAGAAAAGAAATGGTTTGGGAGTTGAGTAACACAGCTTTCTTGCTAGCATTAAGAACAAAAGAGATTAGGAATCAAAAACCCAGTCATGATATTTGCTTTCTTCTTAGCAAAAGGAGAGATTAGAAGTTGAAAACCTAATCACAACGCATCTTTCTTATTAGCTCAGAGTTTGAAAATTGGAAACAATTTTCATAATGACACAAACATAGAAAAAAAAAATAAGAATTGAAAACACAGTCACAACTGAAAGTTTTTGTTAGCATAACCTCCACCCCAAAAATAAATAAATGATAATAAAATATCTACAGAAGCCACAACTAATATTTCAAAATCAAAAGGAGCCTGAAAAAAGCATATGACGAGGATATATGAGAAACAAGTCAAAGAAGGAAAAGAAAATTACAAACATATTAGAAAAAAAAAATTATATACCTAACCAGTCAAAAATATGAAACTCAACCAGTCAAAATATATAAACCAGTCAAAAATAAATAACTAAATCTGTCAAAAATAAATAACTAAACCTGTCAAAAATAACTGAAATGGTCATAAATCCAAAACAAAACCAGTCAAAGATATAAACCGGTGAAGGATACATACACTGGTAAAAACATAAACCAAACTCGTCAATAGTCAAAAATGTATAGAGCGGTCAGAAATATTAAACCAAACCAATGAAGACCAGACAAGAAATATAACCATACGGTTCAAAATATATAGCCAAAACAGTCAAAATATGTTGCTAAACCAGATATAAGATATAAAAGACAAGCCAGAAATATATATCCAAACCAGTAATCAAAAGAGTAAAGAGTATAAAACCAAACCAGTCAAGATACATAAACCAGTCCAAATATAAAACCAAATGAGTCAGAAATTTACAACCAAGCCAATCAAGATATATAAACCAGTCAGAACTACAAAGTACTGACCCCGCATAACGCCCTTCTCCTTGCGTCGCCCACAGCTCAAGCTATGGTTCGAGCCGGCCAACCAGCAGCTCGTGGTGACCATCGTCAGCGCCGTGGACCTTCCTCCCAGAGCCACGGGCCACCCCAGGAACCCCTACGCCAAGATGTTTCTTCTTCCGGACAGAAGGTGAGTCGCGGCGGTGCGGGTGTCGGCGGGGACGGTCGGTGGGCTGGGCTGGTGGTGGCGAGTGCGGGTGGGGGTAAGTGATGGCGAGGACCGTTGGGGGTTAGATGGTGGTGCTGGTGTTGGTGAGTATGGTTGGGGTGTTAGGCAATGGGGAGGAGTGTTGGTGGGTTAGATGGGGGTGTTGGTCGGTGCGGTTGGTAGGTTAATCGGGTTAGTAAGGTTGGTGGCTTAGGCGATGAGATTAGTGTTGGAGAGCACGGTTGGTGGATCGCTTGATGTTGGTGTCCATGATACGGATGGCGATGGGTCAGAATGGGGAATCACCAGAGGACGCTAACGTTGGTGAGTACTACTGGTGAGTCAGTTGATGATGTTGACGAGTCAGATGGGTGATGAATATGTTTAGTAACTGACTTGGGGGTTGTTAGTGGAAGGTGAACGGATGGATCTGAGTCACTGTTGGGCAGATAGTAGAGCAGATGAATAGTGAATACGGAGGGAGTAGACACTGTGATGTGATGCCTACATTTTGTGAGTCACTGGTCACTGAGGGGAAGAGTGATGGGTAAGTTTGATGAGTCAGATTTGGTAGAGAATGGAGGGAGAGAAGTGATAAATACGTCAGGTGAGTCATCGTTGGCTAATCGATGGCGAGGAGGAGGGATGAATACGGTTAATGAGTCTCTATTCCGCGATGAGTGCGTGTGGTGAGTGGCCTGTGAGTAACTCGGAGAAGAGGGAGCACAAGGGAGGGTAGCGGGGTAGGGTTGCGTCAAATCTTAATGGGAACGAGTGGCTGTAATCTGATCTTGGAGTTTAGTCATTGATTGGTTCCTAATTCGTTCGGAGGAGCTATCTGTGTTCCTTTCTTTCCCTCTTCCTTCCTTTTTACTGTGTATCATTTGGCCGCATAGAATAGTGTTATACTTTGGTAGGTTTCTGAATATGCATGTTTTGTATGAGGGTTGTTGTCTAAT
>NC_061831.1:27079180-27086680 GCF_019202785.1 Penaeus chinensis
AATTAATCACAGTTATCATAGTTGTAATTGATGAACATGACACAGTGAAGTGAGCGTCCCGACTTCTGCTATCCATGTGTTGGTCATTTTAGCCATTATAATGAGCACAGAACAATATGATGAAATGAGTAAGTCCTTGGCGTTGATTGGTCATTATAAGTAAATTATAGCAATTACCAACAAACAGGTAACAACATAACGAAATAACAAAGTCCAAACGTTAATCAGTCATTATAACTTTGTTCTTGAAAGTAGACTTCCCCTTCCCATGAACCGCCAGCTGGATCGCAGTTCAACACAAGCGTCGTCTTATTTATCCTGGCAGTGTGTTTTGTGATAATTGTCGGCCATAAACGGTTTATGGCGGTGGAGCTTCGGGGGTCCAAATGTTAGCCATAAAGGCAACCTGATCGTTAACGTGAAGTACTTTGGTTTCCAACGCCATCCAACTTCTTTACTTTAAATCCATAGGCGGGAATTTCAAACACGGTGTTTAGTTTTATTGGAGATTGTTAATGAACCCTATTCAATGACTGATGTTCATTATATATATATATATATATATATATATATATATATATATATATATATATAACTCGTGTATTAATAGTATTAACGATTACCTTTTAAGAAGAGTATTAAGAAAATTAAAAATAGAAGAATATCACACAATATCAACTAAATATGGAGAGATTTAAGCATTATTTACGTTTTATTGCCATTAATAGTCATACTTGATATTTCGCAAATAATCATCAGATTAGATCTGAATTCATACATCACATGACATACAGTATACATCTAGATTATATATAATGTAACCCCCGTATACAACATTTACATATTAATATTTTCAATTATCTATATACTCTCGTCAGAGTTTTTAATTAAGTAATCGAAACTACATATGAACAGCGCCTCATAAGCACCGGGATATTGTGGTGAGTTGCTGACGTCGTCTTTATCGATTTCCATTCTGAGGGATCCTTTTCACAACATGGGGCATTATGCACAGGAGGAGCATACCTTTGCAACTGTCTTTCTTCTGCTAGAGTAAGGCAAACACAGGAGCTGAATTGGCAGTTGAGGTCGAAGCCGTCATTTGCAAGCGTGGGTGAGGGACTGACAGACATGATTAGGCAGCACAAACAGGCAAATGTCAAAACGAATAACGGAAGTTTTCGTGAAAGGAAACATAATTACAAACGCACAGATTTCGGCTTAAATTGAATGCATTTTTCACTCTATGCCAGAAACAGATCTACACATCCATAATATTAGGACATACACATTTCACGAGATACAGCACCCAAGCACCCTTCCTGAACTACGCGATCGGAACTTGAACCTTGAAACACAAATCGGCCGAAGTGAACCAAACGTCTGCGAGGAACGGTCTCTCGATTAAGACCAATGAACCCCCTCAAGACCGTGCCATGAACCTCCGTGGATGGCCCAGAAGACACCACAGTGAGCCCCACGCCCACTCCCGCGCTCATGACAGGCCAGCATGGTAGAAAACTGCAGTGGGCACTCAAGTCGAGACCTGACCTCGCCCACCATGCCCGCCCACGCCGGGAGACAGCAGTACTACCTGGGGAAGTATCTCCTGCAGCGCTCCTCGTCCAAGAGAAAGGTATCACCATCGACTATCCTGACCCTCTGTGACCTGAAAGCACTGTGACCTTTTCTTACCAAGACTTTCCTCAGCCTGCCATGGTCTTTCTAGGCACCCGCTATCAAGTAGCGAGGTCAGACTCCTCTACACACCAATTTTTTATGTATTTTTCCAACGTAATGTTTCTTTGTTAGAAGAAAACTATGACGAGCTCCTCTTTCGGTATCTATAGCCACCCCCTAACCATTTTTGTACGGTATACTGTATATAGTTTTTTCTTGATGAGATATGTAAATACTTACATACTTTTTTCCCTTCCCTCTAAAATATCTCAATAAATAAATCTCAATAATCCCCATACAAGTGAATATCCGGAACTAGTTATTTTCTTTTCATTTTTATTTAACATTATTATTATTATTCTCTTTTAACTTCAGTCTCCTGCCCCCGTCTTAAAGTCTTTTGATTCGTAGAGTCTCCCCCAAAGTGTATCACAGCATGATCCTCTTGAACTTAGCCTGACTAAAGGACTCCTCTGGTCCATCCCTCAGCCTCCTTGCTCACGGCATGACCTTCCGTGCCACCCAGGACCTGGAGTTTTTTACCACGAGGGAGAGGATTTATTGTGTTGTGTCTTGAGTTTGTTTTGCTTGTTTTTATGAGTCATGATACCAATGACGTGTTTAGGATTAGTGGAAGTCCCGTGGAGATAAGGGATTTCAATTTCTAGTCAGATAAGTCCTATTAAGAGCTTTCAATAACTGATCTCAGATTTCAATATCTGGTCATATAAGTCCTATTAAGATAAGAGATTTCAGTATCTGGTCGGATAAGCATGTATGAATATCTTTCGGATAAGCATGTAAGAATAACACTCTTGGTGGATAAGCCCACAAAGATAGGTTTGATAATATTAAGAGCGTTTACGTACAAGAACACGAAGGTAAGTCAGCATGTATAGCGTCAAGGCAAACGGAGCATGGGGGGTGGGGGGGGGGGAAAGAGCAAGACGCAGGCATCGTTGCATCTTGTGCAGGGTGCAAGTGCAAGAGGGATTGGGGGTGCCAACAGGAAAAGGAGGAGGGAGCACCCGGGATCCCTCTCGCCGACCCTGCTTTGGGCCCGGCAGAAGGGAGAAGGACAGCCAAGGCCTCGCAGACGGAAACCTGGTTCATTATGATCATATACGGACGTACGGGAAGAATTTATGTTTGTTCTCCTCCTCTTCCTTTACCTCCTCTCCTTCCCAATTCTCCTCATTTTCCAACTTCTCTCTGCAGCTCTCCTGCCTCTTCTCCATTCTAGTCCTCCTTTCTCCCCTTCCTCCTCCTCCCCTTCTTCCTGCTCCCCTTCCTCCTCCTCCCCTTCCTCCTCCTCCCCTTCCTGCTCCTCCCCTTCCTCCTCCTCCCCTTCTTCCTCCTCCCCTTCCTCCTCCTCCCCTTCCTCCTCCTCCCCTTCCTCCTCCTCCCCTTCTTCCTCCTCCCCTTCCTCCTCCTCCCCTTCCTCCTCCTCCCCTTCCTCCTCCTCCCCTTCTTCCTCCTCCCCTTCCTCCTCCTCCCCTTCCTGCTCCTCCCCTTCCTCCTCCTCCCCTTCCTCCTCCTCATCATCATCATCTTCACCCTCATCCCCCCCCCACCCACCCTCTCCAAACCTCTTCTAGCCACCCTCTCCCTCCCTCTCCTTCCTCTTCCTTCCTCCGTCCGCCTTGCCTTTCCCTCCCTCCTCCCTCGTTCACAACTCCCTTAAGTACCTCTGCAAGTCATGGCACGACTGAGTACACGTGTAATGATATATGCATATGTGAATGTCTTTAATAATCCATTCATATATGGATGAATGTGCGCGTGCGCGCGAGTGTGAGTGTGTGTGTGTGTGTGTGTGTGTGTGTGTGTGTGTGTGTGTGTGTGTGTGTGTGTGTGTGAGAGAGAGAGAGAGAGAGAGAGAGAGAGAGAGAGAGAGAGAGAGAGAGAGAGATTGAGAGAGAGTGTGTGTGTGTGTTTGTGTGTATGCGTGTGTGTGTGCGTGCATGTGCATATGATACGTGCCTACAAAATTAGCGGTGTCAGATATGATTAAACAGTGCATAAACACACATCTCACCAGAATAATAGAATCAAAAGCACAAGAACAAAACTGCCTGCAGAGAAGGTGGAGGTCTCACCTGCCTGTAAGCAACCGACCTGCCGGATAAGGGAGATCGCACAGGCCGGCGGGAGAGGCCCTGCGCCGCCTCGACCTGCAATCCCCAGGGACCCCAAAACGCTCACCTCGTCTCCTATTCCCTCCTCCTTTTCCTACCCTCCTTCGCTCCCTTCTACCCCCCATCTCCCTCCCATTTACTCCCCTATCCCCCCTGCTCCCCCTAAGCCCTCCCTCCCCTTCTCCCTTACCCTCCTGCCTCCCAATCCCTTACTTCACTCCACTCTACTCCCCTACCCTTCCTTCTACCCCCCCCCCCCCCCCCCCCCGAAGGACCAGCCCAGGCCATAAAGCGAGCCATGGCCTTCAACTCTTCATCGTCCTCCTCTCTTCACCATTCTCTTTCTAACTTTTTGTTCTTCCCTCTTGCCTTTTTGTTTTACTCCTTTCATCCTTTACACTATCTTCTTTCCCTTATTATTTCTCGCTTTCACGTTTTACTCCATTTCTCCAGTTAATTTCTTTCTCTCATTCTCCCTTTCCTATTTCCCTTTTCTCCCTTCCCCTTTTCTTATTCTGTCTTTTCCATTTCTACTTACCTTCTCCTTCTCACTCCTTCCCTTCCTTTTCTCCCTGTTTCTCTTCCTCATTTTCTCATTATCTTTCACTATTTCCTCCTTCCCTTTCTAATGACCTCTTCTTCCTCCCATTCCTCTCTCATTATCTTTTTCTCCTTTCCTCTTTTTTCCATTCTTTTTGTTCTCCCTCCTCTCCTCTCTCCCTCTCCTTTTCGTTCTCTCTCTCTCCCCTTTCTCTTTCTCCCCGTCTTTCTTCTTTGGCACTTCTCCCTTTTCGTCTTTTTCCTCTTTTCTTTCTTTTCTTTTCTCTCTCATCGTGCATCCCCTATCTTCTTACCTTCCTTCCCTTTCCTTTTTTTATATATCTCTCTTACTCCTTGTTTCTTTTTTATTCCCTCTTCCATCTTTTACTTTTAATATCTCCTTCTTACTTATTCTTTCATTCTTGTTTCTCTTTAGCTCTTCCTCCTTTTCCTTTTTTAGTTTCTTTTTTTCTCTTTTCTCTTTCTCTCTTTTTTCTTTCTTTCTTCCCTTCCTCCTTTCCCTTCCTCCCTTTTCTACTTCCTGTTTCAAGCAAAGGAGAAGAGAGGGAGGGTTAAGCAAGAAACGCAGATAACGAATAAGGGGGACAAGGAAGAGCTCAGTAAAGGGGGAGAGATTACAACATGGACGAAAGAGGAGAAGGAGAATGGCAGAAAGAGAGGAAGAATGGGGGCAATGACGAACTGGAGGAAAAGTGAACAATAAATGTGGGGGGAGGAATAAGTGTAGATAAGGTCGGCGCATGAGAGAAAAAGGGGAAGGAAAGTATGCAAGAATAGAGTTTGAGTGAGATCGACTTGAGTGAGTGAGAGATAGAGAGAGAGAGAGAGAGAGAGAGAGAGAGAGAGAGAGAGAGAGAGAGAGAGAGAGAGAGAGAGAGAGAGAGAGAGAGAGAGAGAGAGAGAGAGAGAGAGAGAGAGAGAGAGAGAGAGAGAGAGAGAGAGAGAGAGAGAGAGAGAGAGAGAGACAGAGAGAGAGAGAGAGAGAGAGAGAGAGAGAGAGAGAGAGAGAGAGAGAGAGAGAGAGAGAGAGAGAGGGAGAGAGAGAGACAGACAGAGAAAGAAAGTGAGTTCGAGAGAGAGTATGAATAAAAGAGAGAGAGAGGGACAGAGAGAGTGAGTGTGAAGAGAGCAGAGAGAGTGCTATGTGAAAGTATAGAGCAAATTAAGTGCATCACAGTTATGTAGACGAAAGCTATGTAAATTATAAAACGGGCGTCAAATATAATTACATAAAATGGAAATCCCTATTGTAGAAAAAAAAATTGCATATGGTAAAGCATACCTTAAAAAGAATAGGATACATCTTTCGATAATAGACAGAGTTACATAAAAAGAAAGTTTACTTGAGGGATGAAATAATGCACTAAGGAGGCCGTAGAACTAAATAATTACCTAGGGTGAGCAAAAATGGGAACACACGAAGGTTTTCAAAGAACATTTAATGCTTTAGGCTTAGAAATTTAAAAAAAGTGTGTTATATATGAATATATAAATATTACTTAATCAAATATTGCATAAAAAATAACAAAAAATCAATATCAAATCTGTACTGCACGAAAGAAAGATCACCTACAAGCAGTAAAAAGTAAAGGGCTGTAGGAGTGCGACAAGCGAAGGAAGGAAGAGGCAGTAGCGGGAAGGAGCGCGTCGGAAAGCGGCTGCGTGGAGGCTCCAGGAAGCCGAGGCCCGCGATCCCCGAGATAGGTCACGCCGGGTCAGTCAAGCACACTGGCTTCCGCTGTGAAGTTCTCATTTAGAGATTTTCTTCTGGCTCAGGGGCCGCCCGAGTTGGCTGTGGCAGGACTCGATGCTGATTTATGCTTTGACGTAGATGTTGTGACATTATAACAAGTTACGCATATATATATATATATATATATATATATATATATATATATATATATATATATATATATTATATATGTATATATATACATATTTTTTATATATATTATATATATATATATGTGTGTGTGTGTGTGTGTGCGTGTGCGTGCGTGCGTGCGAGAAGGGAGGAAGGAAGGAAGGGGAGAAGGAAAGAGAGTGAGAAGGGGGGGGGGGGGTAGAGAGAGAGAGAGAGAGAGAGAGAGAGAGAGAGAGAGAGAGAGAGAGAGAGAGAGAGAGAGAGAGAGAGAGAGAGAGAGAGAGAGAGAGACAGAGAGAGATAGAGAGACAGAGAGAGAGAGAGAGAGAGAAAGAGAGAGAGAGAGAGAGGGGGGGGGTGAGGGAGGGAGGAAAGGAAGGAGAGAAAGAAAGAGAGGGGGGAGGGGTGAAGAATAGAGAGAGAAAGAGAAAGATAGAGAGAGTGAAAGAAAGGTAGTGAGCGAGCGAACGAAGAGATGCAAAGAGTGAGAAAAGAAAGATGAGAGAAACAGATCCACTTAATTCATTTTCCATTTTGTCTTCCCTTGCACCTCCGCAGGACACTATCGGTCTTCGTCGCAAAAAAGGGATAAAAACTTGAAAGTGAATATTAAAGGTAAAAGCACTTTGAATATGAGAAAAAAATAGGAGAGGTGATAGTATATTTCCTTTATTTGTCTAGAGAACATTATGAACATTTGATGGTTTGTTTAGTTCAAACATGTATGCACACACACACACACACACACACACACACACACACACACACACACACACACACACACACACACACACACACACACACACACACACACACACACACACACACACACACACACACACACACACACACACACACATATATATATATATATATATATATATATATATATATATATATATATATATGTGTTTATACATTTATATATATATTTATATATATATATATATATATATATATATATATATATATGTGTGTGTGTGTGTGTGTGTGTGTGTGTGTGTGTGTGTGTGTAGAGAGAGAGAGAGTAGAAAGAAAGAGAGAAAGATATATACATATACTATAGACATATAAGCGCGTTGTGTGAAAAGCAGATGTTTGCATTTGCTGCCATTTATTTAGAGCTTTGCAACTAATACTTCATTGCATCGCGTCACCTCGACAGACCCGAAGTCTGGGGCCGCATGCTTCCGCCCGCCTGCCCCTATTTCATCGCACGCATAAAATCGGACGATGTGTCCATATTTTATGATTTTG
>NC_061831.1:27091680-27094180 GCF_019202785.1 Penaeus chinensis
CATGCATTTAGTACACAGGGTATGCGGGTATATTGAGAGAGAGAGAGAGATTTCATCTGATCCTTATTTATTTATTAAATTCTGATCTTCCACGAGAACGTGTGTGTTTTTTTAGAAAGTGTGACAAATGCAGGGTTTAGCAGGTTATATCGGGCCGTTCCCCGCTGACCCACCAGTTAATAGGAAATTTAAATGATGTATTGATCCCAAAGTTCTGTTGACTATTGAATGATTAGCTTAGATTAGATTAATCATTTGCAAACTGTCTAGTTTCGAAAATTCAATTTATCAACCGAAGTGCCTCGTTTATCAAAGATCCGCCATGCAGGGGAATGGCCCAACCTCCCGTAAGGTTTGGTTTACCTGTTAACAGCTGTTGTGCTCCGCCCCGAGGTGCGCTCTGGTTTAATTAGCGGCCCATTAAGAAGTTGTGGTGACTTGTCAGAGGGCGTGATGATGCGGGCGAGGGTAGTGCCGCACCCGTCACGTTGGCAGGAGATGATGGACAGACGAGGAATAATGCAGGAAGATAGAATAAAGGGTGGGAAGGGGAATAGAGAATGGGAGGTGTAGAGAAGGAAGAGAGGCGACAAAGCGAAGTAAGCTGGTTAACGTGATGTAGCACAAGTGATGAGGCATCTGGAGGTGACAGTCGGTAAGTGGGAGTGAGGAGCGATGGCGAAAGCGTCGGCTGGCGAAAATGGTGAGGAATGGGAGCCGTAATGAGAGACGTCAAGAGAGAGAAAGTCTCGGAAAGGCGATGATAGATGGTACTCCCTCCTCCCCCCTCCCCTTCGCCTCAAAATAAGAAAAAAAAAGAAGAAAAAGGGCCTCTGATAATGATGTGAGATTGAAGATGCGGTAAACAGCCTCACCGGACGTGGTTATACAATCAAGGAGGCAGAATAGAAGAAGAGATGACCAGGGAGATGTAGAGATTGGGTTTGATGTCTGTTTCCCTTTCCTCCCTCGGTCGCCGCGCAGCCATACGGTCAGTTCGGGGACACCGTTTCACCCCTAAGAGTCTCTCGGATGATACGGGTAAAACACGTGGCAGCAATACGGTGTACGAGCTACAGGCGGTAGTTTCTCAGGGCAAACTTTCAAGTAATGAAGAAATGTGGCAAGCAAAGTGAAAGGCTTGTTGGGTTCCCGGGTTTCAGCCATTATTTAGACCCGAAGGAGGCTCAGTCGGGGTCAGGGATTTTGCTCCCGTCCTGCGCGTCCTTGCGAGTCCTTTGGCCAAGTTGCAGCGCCGGCGTTCAGAAGGACCCACTGTATTTTCTTTTTTTCTTTTTTTCTTTCTTTTTGTAAGGCGAAGTTGAACTGGCTCGTGGTGACAGGCGACAGGTGGCAGTTGGTGATGTTTGATATTTGATAACTGCCGGTTGATGATAATTAACGAGGATAACCGATGTTCTTT
Organism: Penaeus chinensis; assembly: GCF_019202785.1. Taxonomy (NCBI): domain Eukaryota; kingdom Metazoa; phylum Arthropoda; class Malacostraca; order Decapoda; family Penaeidae; genus Penaeus; species Penaeus chinensis. Next base: position 27,093,104 of record NC_061831.1, read on the forward strand.
GGACATTTTCCATTGCCAGTTATTTCCAACCTCTCAAATACATCTTCGTCTCCTTAAGAATAGAATATAGAACCGTAAACTTCATCCGTTGATAAGAAAGAGTAGTTTGAGATCCCGATTCCGTGTTCTGGAGGTGGCAATGCGCAAGACCCTACCCTCGGCTGCGTCACACATGCGGAAGGGAAAGCATTTTTTTCTTCCATTTTCTCTTCATTTCTCTATTTTCTGTTCACTTTGTCGTTTTTGTTATCCATTCTATTTTAGTATTGCCACCCATTTTCTTTTGATTTTTTTTCTTCTTTTTTCTCTTTTTTCTTATATTTCCTCACCTCTCCCCACACGTTTCCCGTTTGTGTATTTGTGGCGCCGTATTCGCTATAGATATATTTATTGGAGTGTGAAAATATCGAGCATTAAGAATCATGCTTTTCCATGTTCGTGATTTCCTATTCTGAACAGTTATCTCGGATCGTAGCGATTTCAGCATTCGACCCACACACACATCTAAGCGGATGGTTTAACGAAAACACTACGAGTTACATACGTCAGGCAGGCAAAGAAAGATTTACTTGCATTGCCATGAGGAAGGATAGCCCATCGATAGCCATTCCCGTAGTACATTCGCCTTCACGGCTAACAAATATAGCTGAACTTAAGGTCACCAAAGGTCACACGGCCGCGTGAATAGCCAGTTGTTTTATCCTACATGCAAACTGTTTTGTTTTTTCTCTCTCCCTCTTCTGTTTATTTCTCCCGTGTACCTCTTCGGGGTGAAAGACAGATTTAAACAAACAAAGAAAAAATGAGGAAATGTCATTACGTCTCAGCATCTCAAGAAAAAGATGCAAGTATGATGGATGTTCAAGTAAGAGAAAAAACAAATATTCATAATTAATACATCACGAATGATATTGCGTTGATTGCGCTCTCTGGCCGCGCCTCCGCCCGCCTCCGCCGCCATGCCCGCGCAGCCGAACTTTTCGCTCGTGCCTTCCAGCCAACGGAGGAACAGCACGTAGCAGCACGAGTCGGGCCAATGCTGCCGCTCGCAAATAAATATAAGTGGTTCTAAGTGCC
>NC_061831.1:27106680-27111680 GCF_019202785.1 Penaeus chinensis
GGGGTTTCGGGGAAGACCGCAAACAGATTTTTACGGTGGTGAAGGAAGAAAAATGAAATAAGATTAGCAAACACTTTTAATTACTTTAAGTACTAAAGAAATTACATATTTCTGGAAGTGTTTCATTATACACACACACGCACACACACACACATACATATATGTATATATATGTATATATATGTATATATGTATATATATATATATATATATATATATATATATACATATACATACATATATTTGTGTGTGTGTGTGTGTGTGTGTGTGTGTGTGTGTGTGTGTGTGTGCACATATACACACACTGACAAATATATATAGCTAGATAAGTAGACAGAGGATTTCTGTACACATCTTTTATTATATACTGTTATTTTTCCAATGTCATGCATTTTTGTTATTGAAAGCCCTTTTTCTTGACACTAGAAGTCTATCTTGGGTTCTGAATGACATTCTGCGAAGGATCAGACTGCCGGTCGGTCAGCCGTCCCCCTCTCACCCTCCGTCGACTCCCCCACCACGCTCCATCCCCCTCTAATTCTTGCGCTTTCCCCCCCGCAGCGTCGCAGCATGTACGTGGACACGGAGTCAGCGTCGACCAACCCCTCGACGGACCACCTGTCCCCCCCTTCCACTACCTCTCGTCTTAGCGAGTCCGACATGAGCGACCTTGATCTTGAAGACTCACTCCATCGAGAACGACGGACCGACGGCGCCTCCATCAGCAGCGTGGGCTCCTCCTCTAGGTAGGTTCTGCTGTGTGTGTGCACACCACGACTGCCTGACGAAGTGCCACGCGCTCAGAGTCTCAGGGACATCCCGGTTGGGCATGCCTCAGGCCTGTGCCCTTGCTGGGGATGCCCGGCGAGGTGCACCGGGGGGAAGATCCCCCGCGGGGCTGCCCGCCGGGTACACCTGGACTCGAAGCTCCGTAGCTTGTTATGCACTGGCCCCCGGGAATATTTTTGGATATATCCTTGCTGGTAACGTCCTAGCTCGCAATATCCTTGTCATCTGAAATATGCCCATGCGATCCTAGGTGAAGGCATTCCCCTGTGGGAGCCTGAATATTTTTACATGATGTGGACATTCTGGCTGGGTACACCAAGGTTCATATCCAGTGCATAAGCTAAGGCTGAGCTTTCTTCAGCCATATGAAATTGAGGATGTCCTAGTTGGTTCCATTGCGCCTGGAAACCTCCTAGCAGGGTAGACTAGGCCTAAGTTCGTCCTGGGTGGCGCGGGAAGCCGAGACCCCGGCAGGGCCCGAGGAAATCCAGGCAGAATGCATCCAACGAGAATATCCAGAGTCGGAAAGGTAGTCAGGGTAGTAGGTGCAGCACATACATCCTTTGTAGCCAAATTGATCGTACACTTTTTAAGCTCATAGTTCACCGCATCTTCTGAGATGGAATTAGGCAGGTCAGAGCAACACCTTGACTTCCTGATGTGAGTATTGCAACCACATCTAGCTGTAGCGTGACCCTCCCCCCTCCCTGTGTGGTTGTATGTAGTGTTGGCCTATCTCCTATCCTGTGATTTGGTGTAGGTAAGTTAGGCTCCCGCTTTACCTTAGGTGGGTGTAGGTAAGGTAGCGTAGTGTAGTAACGTAGTACGTGGTTGCAGCCCGCCGCCTGAGGACCGCCAGATGGTCTTCAGCTCCGGCCTGGACCACCGCTCGCGGCGAGACACCACCTCCCCTCCCGGGCGTCGACGCATCGCTACCATCGTGGGACGTGAAGACCTCAGATACCGCTCCAAGGACCTGGGTCTTCCCACTCACTCCCCCCGCGCCCGTAGCCAGTCCGCGGCGCCCACAGACTCGCCTTCTCTGCACGTGTCTCGCTCACGCAGCAAGTCTCCTCGACGCGCGCCCGAGCAGCCCGCTAGTCGCTCCCTCTCCCCTCCCGAGGCCAGGTAATACACCCGCTCCCTCACACGTCTGCACTTCCTCACTGCCTACCTGGAGTCCCTATTTTTTATGATCACAGTAGAATAAAGTTACTGCCTGTGTACCGTTATTTAGTAAGTCACCGTGTCCTCATCGGTCCACCAAGGTGTGTTTTTAAGCGTATGCCAGCCCCAATCAAACTAACTTTGGTGCCACCGTGCCTTGCTTGTCCTCTGCTTATTCTTGACTAAGACCTTTGCCTCCAGCCGTTCAGTCAGCGTACGCTTAAGGCCACACCGTCTTCGCAAGATGCACGTGAGCCGATTGGCTGACACTGAAGTCCTCTCGATCCTTTTACAGGCCGGGCTACGGAGGGTCCGGAAGGATGCCATCTCGGAGTGCCACCGCGACGCCCACGGGGTCACCTAAGAAGCGGCAGTTGCCCCAGATCCCATCGGCGCTCCAGCTCTCCTCCAGGGACAAGGTCACGCAGGTAGGTCACTCCTTTAGTTCTTCCCGGCTTCCCTGTAAGGCCATGCGGCTCTGGCAAAAGCCTCGCTTGAACTAACTTCTTTAGTTCTGTTCTCGTCTGTCTTTCTGTATATAAAAAGCTTCATGCAATGTAAGCGAAGCCAACATTCCTTACCGTAACTGTCCGTTGGTTGTGATGTGTCTGAATTAGCATATTAACATCAAACTTGCTTCCCCTCACAAAGTGTTCCCTACTCCCAGCAGCATTCTTATATGGAGAGATCTTCCCAGGTAAACGTTAAGCCCTTTAGGTTCTTCTGAGTAGTGAGATACCGTGCACGAGCCGCAACTTGTCCTGAACACAGTACTCAAAGGCCTCCCATCATGAGTGGAAGGCTTGCCCCTTAGCGTGCGTTTGACTCCAAAACGCGCTTCGAAGTTACATGTTAGCTCACAGTAGTCGTAATATTTAGTTAAGTGATTAATTGAAGAAGATGGTCAGGTGTATACCGAGGTCGTCTTAGTTGAAACTGTATGCTGACACAGTAGATAACCCATAATTGTATGCCCTTGCTACAGGAGACACAGTGATATGCCGCATGTTAATCTGCAGTTGCCTGACGCGACTTTGACTGACTTTTAGTGTCCATTTTCATGGAATCGTCGACAAATGACCGACAAATTAGCCACAGTGTTTGATGACCATCACCTGATTTAGCAATCTCCTGGTCGACTGATATCCAGTCCAAATAATGCCTATTAATCAGTAGGGAATGACTTGTGTAATCGCATACAACGATTTGACAAATTGGGAGAAGCAATTGATTGATTTCCAATGGTGTAAATACAGAATAGTTAACAACACGGCAGAGAGCCAGTAGAAACACATAGGACGATGCCTCCTGCATGTGCTTAGCCGATGATTTAGATAATATGTGTTACATGCCGCATACGTTAGTAAGAATGTGCAGTGCGGAGTCTCTAACGCTGTTAGAACGGCTTCTCGAGTGCAAACTGATACAGGATTCTCCAAGCAGTGATGGTTATAATTCGTACATCCTGAGAGTGCCTGAGTAAAATTATCGGTGTTGGCAAAGTTAGCTCGCTTGAGATTCCCGAACAGCGCGAGCATTATATCAACACCGGCGGGGCCAGCAGGGAGGCAATGCGTTCGCTGGAAGTGGTGGCTCGCCGACGTCGAGCTGTAGCCAATGCATGGTCAAGGGTCTAGTGAACGCTCGAGTACTCTCACGGGCTCTCCTCACTCTCAAAACCTCACAGTTCAAATTGTCTCAATGTATTTTCAACTCCGTGGCAGCAGATCCCAGGATAATGTCACAGGAATGACTATCTGCTCTCATTGCCTTTGTTCGACGAGCCTGCAAAATCGATACATTGGAGAGTCCACACTCACCCTCTCCTGAGCCGTGGCTTAAGGCAGAGGCAACCACCCAACACCTGTGTCGGATTTCCGGCGCGAGACACCTGCTGCCAGCCCGCCGCACAAAAGCGCGTTATCTGCATGAGTTGCCAAAGTGTTTCGTTGGGTAAACCTTGCTTCTCTCTCCTTCACTGCACTTCTGCTTTCGTTGGTAGCGGGCACTGCTTTAATAACCATATCAGTTCAGTTCCTTGTGGTTGGCAAAGAGAGCGATTTTGCGGACAAGCATTTCTTTTCCCTCATACGCCCTCATACACACCCTCATACACGGCTGTACACTTATCCCCTTTCAGGCATGAGACATCCTGAGTCATATATATTTCTGTTGTGGACCTAGTCAGTGCATGTTTGCATAGGATATTACACCATTACTGAAATTATGTCTGGTCGTGTTTTAAGATTTTTAAAAATATTTTGAACTACAAGAAATAGTCCCATGGCGTTTTTCCTTTCTTTTTTTTTGTTCTTTTTCTTTTCGGCACAAGTATCGAATTTGCTTGTACACATATACATTTTTTTCGTTCCGGGGATGTTCGTTCCTTAACCTCATTTAACTTTTCGCGGATATTGAAAATGGGGTTAAGGATATAGAAAATGAGCCTCCCTCCTGACGCTGAACACCTCCCTCTCCAGAACTTCACCTGCGACGCCTGATCCACTTTAATCCCGACCGCGAGCCTCCTGGTCTCCGAACGGCCTCGCGAGCAGGTCCTCCGTGCTTTCTTTCCCCGACTCTCCTCCTCCGCTCTTCTTTCAACTCTCCTTCTCTGCTCTTCTGTCCCCAAATCTCTTCTCTTCTCTATCTCCGACTTTGCTCTCCTCACCTCCTCTGCTCTTCACCCCTTGATCCTCCTTTACTTTCTTTTCCTCGACTCTTCCCCTTTGTCTTTCTCTCCCCAACTCTCCTCCTGTTCTTTTCCTTCCCTTCTTCTTCTCCCCTTCCTATCTCTCCCCAACTCTCCTCCTCTGCCTTATCCTCCCCACCTTCTCTCGTCTGATTTTCTCTCCCTAATTTTCCCGCGAGATGCTGCGTCTTCTTGGTTCTTGCCTTTAGCATCACATTCTGTAAATGCTCTTCTAGTACCGTCGTGACTGTAACTTTCTTTAGTACCAACTTAAATCCGAACTTTGTCTAATACTTCGTTCGGATACAACTTCCGCGAAAGCTCCAGAATCCACAGTCCTTTTTTGTAATAA
>NC_061831.1:27119180-27124180 GCF_019202785.1 Penaeus chinensis
TCTGACCTTGACCGTGACTATGACCTCGGCCGTAATTTCTCTTGTAGTTTACTAGACACGGTCCACCCCCTAGGCAGTCCTCTCCGCCGTGCACCTGTCCTCCGGAGGTCACTTTCCATGGGTGTGTCTCCCGCAGTTTCTAGGAGCGCACCATCCCTCTCGGTGCGGCCTCGTCAACAACCACGGACGCACCTCATAAGGAGCAACACAATGGTGAGTGCTCCTCCCCCACCTCGCACTCGCCATTGCCTACAGAAGAGCCACAGTCTAGGAGAGAATGATAAACATTGGCTCCTCCACCATGACCCTGACCTATTAATGGACCATTGGGATGTAAGGGACCAAGGCCACAGGGCTCGCTCAAGGTCACTTACTAGGGATGACCTAGTGTTGCGGTCACATCCTAAGAAGACTGTGACCTATGAAGACGAAGTTTTATCTAAGCACAGGGTCCAAGGACCTGCTAGGATTTCAAGAAGCTCACTCTCAATTGATAAATCAGTGCCTTATGAATCAGATCTAGAGGTAAGGGAACACGTGTCGGACACGTTCAGACGGAAGCCCAGGGCACAACCTGAGCGTGAAGTCTACAGTGATGCTCAGAATTCTGATATCTCCAACGGAGAGACTAATCGGAGTTTATATCGTAGACGAAGTTCAGCCCGACTTGTGGACGGGCACAGTGCAGGGACCTACTACGGGTATGACTCCGAATACAGCGGAGCGGAGACAGAGGTGTTCCTCTCAGATAGGTCATTAGACAGATCCTGCAGCCTAGAACATGTGGAACAGAGAAAACCTGAGATTAGACGAGACATTGAAAAGCGACCCATCGATCAACCAAGACGTATGACAATGGAGAGGGTTGATGAATTCTTTCCTACTTCAATCCAATCAGTAAGAGAAGGGTCAAGCCAGACTTTGCCTAGAGCAAGGCGTCATTCTGGGATTACACAGCCTCGAAAAACATTTATGAGGGCCAATACAGAGAGTTCTCTTCTATCAGGTCCAAGTAGGAATATAGAACGCGAGGTAATGTGGCGGCCTTCTAGAGAAGACCCAGAGGCACTGTATCGAGTTCCTCTTCGTGAGTCAAGTGTCTCAGAACCACCATTAGAAGCGGCAAGAAGTCTTCATAGTAATCCATCTCTGGCACATGTTTTTGATGGAAGTGGACCACCTAGTAAATACGAGGCTTATGGTTCTGACGAAGTGTTTGCTCCTGTGGAGCAGAGAAGACAAGAGCCACCAAGACCAGGAGATGAGAGGGGTAGATATCCAAGTGATGCACCGCATGAGTACGATAGAAATTATAGGCGTGACAGTAGATTGGTGCCAGAAGCAGAGGGATATATTGATCAAGATGAGAGATACAGAGCCCCAACCATTGAAGATAAGGACAGATATCCAGACCGAGGTCACAGCGATGATGAAAGATACAGGAATAAAGATAGGTATAGAGATTTTGGGCCTCCTGAAAAAGAAAGGTATAGAGAACAAATATCAATGGAAAAAGAGAGGTACATAGAACAGGTACCAGCTGATATAGAAAGATGTATAGTGCAAGGAACAGTGGACCAGGAGAGGTACAGAGATCATGAACTTATGGAGAAGGATAGATATGTAGAACAAGTACCTAGGGGCATAGAGAGGTATAGAGAACCTATTGTGGTAGAGCAGGAAAGATTCAGAGATGAAGATCCATATAGAGATCAAAATGTTGGAGACCATGATCGCTACCGAGAACAAGGAGCCATAGAAAAAGATCGATATAGACGACGAAGTTCATGTATTGATGACAGGCCCAGAGCTTCCATAGACCAGGGAAGATACAGAGAAGTGGGGGATCTGGAACAAGAAAGATACAGAGAAAATATAGGACAGGAAAGATACCGGGAACACATAGAACAGGAAAGATATCGGGAACATCCAGAACAGGAAAGGTATTTAGACCCAGTGGAACATGGGCGAGGCTATCAGCATGGTCCCCCTCCACCACCACCACAAGAATACAACGGCCAAGTGGATGATAGACGCTGCTACGACAGTCCAAGAAGAGATGGAAAAGAACGATATGATATTGTGTATGATGACCGTGAGCATCAGTATGGAGAACAGTATGAACATGAGAGTCCAAGAATGAGGGACCCTCGCTACCAGCAAGATCCCAGAAGCCAACGGTTTCCCCCTAGTGGTCACGACCCAAACTTCGCTTACCATGATCCCCATAGACCACATGACCGACGCGACACAGCTTCTCACCAGCACACTCCGCACCCTCACAACCCTGCTCATGCACACGCCCACCCCACTAACACCATCCACGCCCAACCCTCTAACACCCACCAGACTTATGCAGACCCATCCTCCTATTCTGTAGCTGAGACTGATCCTATGTACCCTGCTGACACAGACATTGTAGTAGATGACGAGAACCCTGACCAAGACAGACCCTTAACCCCCCGAGTTCGCCACAGTTCCTCCGTTAGTATTAATGAGCACCCTGAGTACTTTGAATTTGACGCCAATAGTCCCCCTAGTACGGAGCCTCGCGCAGACGCTGATGTAGACCCTTCTTCTAACCCTGCTAGTGAGTTTAGCCAACGGGAGACCGCATACGGATCCATGGGCGTGAACTACGGCGGAACAAGTAAGCGGGGTCAGCTGGGCAGGAGCCGGTCCACCAGCGAGGTCCCCGAGACAGAAAAAACTGGTACGTTGCCCTGCCTGGCATGTCCGCCTTTGCTGATCCCAATGACCTTTGTTTGTTCTCGAAATATCCCCGTTCTAAATAACAGGATGTGGGCAGCAGCCAGCTTTAAAGAATGTTATTGTTTAGTATTTATCGTTTGATTTATAGAACTGATCGTGAGTGGCCCCCTTGACAAGATCCCATGCCTGAGACTAACTTTTTCATGAATTTTCTTATCCCTTACTGTTTCATGATTTTTTCGTATATTTAGTTTAAGGTAGTGTGTACGTGCCTTTTCAATTCAGCAATTTGATTTAAAACTGAATACTGATTTGATTGCTCTGCTACAGTGACCAATATATGTTTTGACTGGAATAATGAATTATGCATGTCAAGTAGTTAGTTGCCTGTTTTTTTTTTATGTTATGAGCGAACAAGCAACCGCTGCTCACACGTTCTCACTTCTACGCTCTCTGCTCCACCGATCCCCTCGTCCCCCCTACCCCTGATCCTTGATCCTCCTCGTCTCCCTTTTTGTCCCTGACCTTTCCCGCATGGCGTCCAGAGAAGGAAAGCGTAGGAGAAGGAGACGAAAAAGGAGAAAAAGGAGGCGAAGGGTCAGAAGAGGGCGTGGTAGTGGAAGAGGCGGTGGAGGGAAATGTGGAGGGAGATGTAGAGGGTGGTGAAGTGGAGGAGGGTTGTGAGGAAGCCGAGGTAATGGTGGAGGAGGAGTGTGTGGAGAGGGAATGCAGCGTGGAGGGTTCGAGCCCCCCTCCCGAACATGCCTGCGGCTCTTCCAACCACGACTCCCTCGACGTGGAGAAGCTGGGTAAGCTTACATTGCCGCAACCCAGAGGCAGCCACCCTCGCTTGTGTTGCCCCACCCACCAGCCTCCCACCATGTATTGTAGTACTATTGCTCCTTCTCCTGCTCCTGCAGCTGCTGCCGATGCCTGTAGTAGTCTTTTTCCTGTGTGACTTTGTGTTACAGGGCCTGTTTCCTCGCCTGCTTTTTTGTCTTAATTAATGCTTACCCCTTACAGATCTGCTGTATTTTCTTACATGACTTAAAGATATAACGAGGTCAAGGTATGTATTTTCCTCTTGTTAGCATACTGAGAGGTTACTTTTGAATGTTTGGTGCTTGTAGCTTGGAACCCACTCACTTTTTCCATCACATGTTTATAAGATACAACCCACCTTCCACGCATCCTAAAACTTTATGTGAATACTTCACTTGCTGAAGACATGGTCGTATGGTATCTTTAGAAGTTAGAAATTCTGGGGGTGTTGTTCAGAATGGACAGTTTCCACTCACAGTTCTCACTGCAGATATACAACATACATTTATATCTCCACCACGATACCATCCGTCCAGCAGGCTTTACACAGTTAAGGTTTCTTGGCAGTATAGGAAAACTTGCTTGCCTATGAAATATTAGAGGTATTATTCGTCAGTATTCAGCTTGACATTGAAATAGATGTTCAAGGATACAGCTTGTTGCTTCATTCAGTATTACGCTTGTTTATCATCTGAATCGTGCGTAAATTTGAAAGATAACTCTTCATATGGGTTTAGCACTCAACTGGGAAGAGCAGTCATTTTATGACATCTCTCAAGACTGACCATTTGCCTAGTCTGGCGATGACATCCACAGTCTACCTTGACGCCAGATACACATCATTCACCAAGAGAAAGGAGAGCAAATGTGCCCTTGCCTAACACCACAAGACCGTGATTACAGTCCAGAAAGCAAGGGCACTCTAAGGACTCTATAGATGGATACTGGCAACAAGGCATTGGACTCGTGTCAACAGTAATTCTTCAAAAAAAAATTCGTGTAACTCATGTCATGTTTGTGCATAGAGTTGAGCATCAGAAAAGAGAGAGAAGATATAAGGCTTTGATTTACGCCATAACCCGTATGGGTTTCCTCCGATAACCGGACTCTGTACTATGTTTGACTTGACATCTCTTGAGTGCTGTTGCTGATTTGTATTTATTTTGGATAATATGAAGCCTATATGTGTCTTTTACTTCATGATTTAAATCCATCCCCTGATGAGTATAATATATTGCGATGGACGTCAGATTTTTGGCAAAGTCTAGAAAAGTCAAACTGTTTATAAACACTCAAGAACCTTTGTCTTTGCCTGATAGTCAAAGTAATGCCTCTGCAAGTCTGCATATTTTCCATATGCACTGTATCATCTTGAACATATCTTTGTTGTATCCTTTAGTGTTTGTTTTTATGCAACTACTCCGACTTGTATTTGCTGGTCCGTGATTATCTCGTTGAGTATCTGG
>NC_061831.1:27141680-27144180 GCF_019202785.1 Penaeus chinensis
CTCTACGAAAAAAAACATCATTACAATAATTTGAGAAGCTCTCCATACTCCAACTTATCCAGTTACGATGGATTATGTATATATATAATATTCAGACTAGATCTCCATTTGATTTTTCTAGAAAGTAGAGAGTGAATAGGCCACGAGACATTTCGTATAGATACGTCATTCTGTATATATTTGAAGATAATGCGCAACAAATATGTACATTGTAGAAAAATCATGAAAATTAGAGTTTCCGTGATACCCCCTTTAGTGAGTAAAATTCTATCAAACTCACACGTGTGTAAGTATCAAGTAGCCAAGAACATGACATGCATTACAGGTTCATTGTGTAATGTTGCTTTAGATATTAATGAATTCGGCAAATGCTCATACTTTTGCACGATCAATCAAAATGTGCAGAAAAATATTGCTATCCTTAATAATTTCCACTTAGAATACATATATTTTTTTTATCATATTGGTCTCTGATATATTTACGTGGATTATGGATTTAGCTGCATGTATATATCATATATAAGTGCTGTAAATAAGAGTATAGATCGGGAAAGTTATGAAAATATTCTAAAGAAATACACTGATATACTTAATCGTCATTGTTATTGATATTATTACTATTATTATTATTATTATTATTATTATTATTATTATTATTAATATCATTATCATCTTTATTATGATAATGATTGTCTTTCATTTTGTCTTTAAAAGGCCCTGGATATCACGTATGAATAAATACGAGTTGTCGTACAGCACAGTCCTTTAGCTAGTCCTCTTGTAAGTCTTCCCAGTGGAGCCCCTGACAGTCTCCTTCCCGCAACAGGTGACGGTGTGGGGCGACTACGGGCGCATGGAGGGCCGTAAGGTGTTCATGGGCCTGGCGCAGATCATGCTGGACGACCTGGACCTCTCCAACATCGTCATCGGATGGTACAAGCTCTTCGGCACCTCCTCGCTGGTGTCGCTGCCGGCGCTCACCCGTCGCGGCTCCATGGCCAGCCTGGACAGCTTCGGGTAGTGGTAGAGCGATGGCCCTCGAGGCCTGGGTCACGCTGCGCCAGCCCTTCCCATGGGATCAAGCACTTCCGTGCCTGCCACACAGTCACAACATAAGACCTCCGTGTACTAGTGCAGAACATTCAACGATATTTGCAACCTGCAATATTGCTATCAAGCAGAATGTGAAGCTTTTCATTGGGTGCTCTCTTTTGTCTCGGTTTCAAGACTTGATCTGACACTAACTGCTTGTGTTGCAAATTTGCAGTATTGCATTAAGATAAGAGGCTCAAAGACATCATCGACTTGCCTAAGTGGAGACGATGGTAGTCGTCATGACGCGGTACTCGGGGCATTAAGTGCCCCATAAGTTCCCCTGCTGGGGCATCGTGGGGCTCGTTTCTCCACATCAGTCCCCAGCGGCCACACGGGTAGTAGGCCATGCTGGGGCCACGCTGGGGCCACACTGGGGCGACAAATATGCCCCCACTCCAGCATCAGGCTGCACACATAACACCTCCCTTGTGCACCTCACACTTCCGGACTTCCCGTTAATGTGGACTCTCGTCACTTGTTTGCCTTGAGAGCAGTTTTTTACATGCCACAATATCAGTACGTATAACACCTTCTCGGCCTGCTCTGTCTCGCTTTAGTAGACAGGCTGGCCAGCGTCACAATGCTTGTGATTTTGACTAAGTGCTTTAAATAATATTACAGAATAGTTTTAATCATGTGTGGAAGTTTGCTCCATAGAGTACCCTACCCTTTCTAGTTTCCAATACTAAGATGACCTACGTAGTCCAACACTATGGCTCGTGTCTTCTCCACCCCCCCCCCCCCCCTTCTCCCCTCATTTCCATACTCCTTTCTTCCTCGTAAAACCACTCTCCTCTTTCTCCCTGACATGTCTTACATGTCCTTCATGACATCCCTTTCCCCTCTTTCCCCTCACACACCTTGACATGTCATACTCTGCCTGGTTAAGTAAATATAAAGTTCTCCATGAATAATTTACCTGGATAATTTCAGACCTTACCTGAGCAGTACATATTACCTGTCACCATGTATAATTACCCTAAGATTCTATATAGTCTTCCTCGGGACTTTTATCTCCCCTTGGTACTACTGGCCCGGTGTTCCTCACCTTCACAGTGTAATACTGGCCTTCCTCTGGCATTTTTTAGGTTGACTTGGCAATCCTGACCTTCACCGAGCAGTTCTGACCATAGCCCGGTATCCCTGGACCTTTATTCAGCACTCTTCACTTTAGCCTAGTTCTCCTGAACATAACCCGGCATGTGTTGACCTTAATCTAGCAATTGTAACTATAACTGATGCTCCTTAACTTTACCCTATTATCTTGACCTTATCTCAGTATTCCTTGACCTTAACCCTAAATACTGCTAACCTTACCTAGCATCTCTGTCTCTAACTACAACAGTCACCTTTTTGAGATACTCCATGGAACGTTATATCTGCCCACAGGAAGGGTTGAAGTTCA
>NC_061831.1:27161680-27164180 GCF_019202785.1 Penaeus chinensis
GTCCAATATATGCTAACTCAGCCCATCATATTTTTCAAAAATCCTGCGATCGTAGATCACAGACTTTGCAATATTACACCATTATATCCGATTATGATCTGTACATTTAGACGTACCCTTACTTTTCGATAAAACTTAACAACAGCAATCATCTTTATCGCTACAAACAAAAACAATGAAGATCATACAAAGATGATAAGAATGACAACGCAGCCTCTTCGAAGGCTGCTTCACGCCGGCCACTCGCCTCGTACTCCGGCAGAAGGCGACTCCCGGCGTGCTCCACCGAAGACTTCTCGGAGTCGAACGTCAGGAAGGTCTTTCCTGCCGAAGTGATTCTCAGGCGCATCAGACACTTCTGGACGTCGAACGGGTAGAGGGCGAGGTCGAACACGCAGTTGTACATGATGCCATACTTCCTCTTGCTCGACAGGGGGTTGTCCTCGCCCGAGTAGATATCGACTACGGGTTGGAGTGTCGATTACGGCGGATGCCTGGCTTATTGCGATACTGTTATTAATTCCTTTGTTGAATCTCCAGATTTAGAGCCGTGTCTACTTACCCAGACTGACCTAACCTGGAAACCATCTCAAGAGTTACCTTCGGCCGGAGCGGCATCGTCTCTCCTGCTGGCGTTGGCGAGCCTAGTCACGTACACGACCGTGTTTTCATCCAGCTCGGTGTGCTTGTACGTGTCCGTGTTGACGAAGTGGACAACCGGAATCCACAGCCTGGCGGAGGTGGAGATCGGGAGGACGTTGAGGATCTCGTCCACTTTCAAGTTCTCGTAGTGGAGTCTGTTGTCTCGCCAAGTCAGGGTGATCTCGTGGGACACCTGCATGGCCAGGCTGAGTGTTCTGACGCCGAGGGACTCCACAGCGATGGCCACGGTCACGGGTAAGCTGGCGCTCCTGTTCCGGCCGGGGCGCGGGGGCAGATGGCGCTGATACCCCGCGGGGATGGCCACCAGCTGGCAGTCCGCCTCGTCCGAGTTGTCGCGGCAGTCATAGGTGAGGTCGCAGCGGCGGGCGAGCGGAATGCAGGTGGCATCGTCGCAGCTGAACTGGTCAGGCAGGCACGGCGAGAGCAGCAGCTGGCGGCGCCCCCCTGGCTCCTGCCCGCAGACGGCGCGCTCCAGCACCCACCAGCGGCGCCCCATCGGGTAATCCGGGGCCGTGCTCTCCATCCTGGCCACGGTGGTGTTGTACGCGACGTTCAGCCATGTCCACTGGCCGCGTTCCTGCAGGATGTGGTACTGGCCGTAGCCGACGAAGGTGACTTCCCCGATGGCCATCTGGTGGGCCACGAAGTAGACGTTCCGCAGCTCCCGCTCGCACGTGCCCAGGAGCGAGAACCTCTGCTGCTCCTCGAAGATGCACACTGCGCAGTAGATGTTCGTGGCGCAGTCGATGTCGCCGGTGCCGAAGGTGCCAATGGCGGCGCAGTTTTCGTAGATGATGCCGCTGGGTTCGTGTGGGGCCCAGAAGGTCGTGTTGACCGCCTTGCCGTCGTGCCTCCGCCACACGCCCTCCTCCTCCTTGTCGTTGAGCGACGTCCAGTAGTCCGTCGCGCAGTTCTTGGAGTCCGGGTACGCCTTGGCCGCCCGCCGGTGCCACTCCAGCGCCTCCTCCATGGATGAGGCGAAGGGAAGGTGCGTGCCAAGGGCCTCGCAGACGTACTGAGCCACGGCGTCGGTCAGGGCGGGGAACCAGAAGTACGTCGGGCCGACGTCGGTTTGGCACAGGCTCTCGAGGGCCACGTCAAGGCTCGTCACGTTGTGCAACGCCCAGCCCACCTCCCACGAGATGTAGCTGCCCTGCGGGTCCGCCCTGCACTGCGTTATCTCCAGGATCTCCTCTTCGCTCAGCACTCGGTCCCACACATTCACCTGGAATCACCACAAAGGACAAAGGGACAGTGATAAACAGTGCTGCAATGAAGAGCATAGAATTTTCTCCATATGCATAATAATCATTATCATAACTCTCAACATTCAATCGAAATAACAGTAACAATAGTAGATATGAATAATGAACATTTTTAAAATCAATGCCTTATATTCCCCCATCTTCAATCGCTACAATAACAAGACCCTCTTCATAAACTCACCTGAGTGAGGTCCCCGCAGAAGCTGTGTTGGGGGTCGCGATTCTGACCTAGCCTGGCGTAGTCCCCCGAGACAGGGCGGCCTATGTCGTACACCTGCCGTTGCTGAACCTCGCCGTCGATGTAACTCGTGATCACTTGGCTGGTGTGGTCGTACGAGAAGCACAGGAGGTACCACCTGCCGTAAGGTATAGCCAAGGTAGTATTAAAGGATGGGTTTGACGCATATGGTAATCAGTTAAGCATCGTTTGCCATAAGCTGAAAATATATTGGAGTCATGCCAAACGAAATGAAAAGAGGTATTTGACTGAAGGAGAATTCAAGATAAATTGAAATTCGAGAACGCGTAATTTGGAAGGACCGGATATCCAAAAATATTTACCAACGGTTGCC
>NC_061831.1:27179180-27194180 GCF_019202785.1 Penaeus chinensis
TGGTTTTTATTTCAATTTGTCCCAGGGAAATGTTCCTTATCGTTAAGTCTTTTTGTTTTATCCCGTTTGGTTTTCACTAACAAATTCAATCTTTTCTTTTTCTCCTCTATTCCTTGTTTATCATATTTTTTCTCACCACTCAAAAACCAACGCCTTTCACTCATGGACGAAACAATTTTATAGTTTTTTCGCTCATCATTTTCCACTTTCAACAATAAGCTTTTTATCGTAGTGGAAGATGCGTCTATACATATATCTACAAGTAATTTGTAAAATAAATTACTGTTCCTATCTCTAAATAAAGTCTATTAAATATTATCGGCTGCGGGTCGGACAAAGATTTTATTTTAAGTTAATCACACAAGCAAGATGAAGAGTGACTTGTATACACAACACTAATAAACCGCACAATAGATGAATGACACGTCGAGAATACATTGCAACTTGCAGGTTATAAGCGGTAACGATCTATAGACATTTCAACATCTCTTGCAAAACACGATCGTCTCTCCACTTGACTAAAAGCCCACTTGCGTTCTGTCGTATCATCCTTTGTTTTCGTTTCTTCGTCGAGAGCTCTAAGGAGGAATGTCTTGGAAGCGAAGCACAATAAGACTTAGTAATATAAATTGCCATGATTGGTGGGTTTCCGTTTTCTTTGAAGTCCACTATATGGGAGACTACTGTACTTTTATCACGTCCTTTACAGTGTGTATTCTTATCCTTTTCAAATTATATAATAAATGATCTGTATACAACTAACCATAACTGAGGATTGACTTCGAATGCATATAGGTGACAAAATCACAAAAATGTAAACCACTATCAGAAAAAAGTGATCTAACTGAAAGACAAAGGTAAAATATAAAAATATCTTTGAAAATCTATACATTTGTGACATATTTCGTGACAATATCGGCCATATCTATCCACATTTTTTCAGCTCTCTTTTTCTCAACCTGTCTGCTTCTCTTCACAATGTTTCCCCTTCTCTTTGCACTTTTCCGGTCTCAGTTTACACCTTTCCGTTTTGTTTAAACTTTTTCCCGTTTACTGTTTACACCTCTATCGTTTTAATTTCCCCTTCCCGTTCTCTCTTCATACTTCTTCGTCTGGTTGTCCCGTCAGGCGCAGCGATGAGGGAGGGTTGTCACACGGTGGTTTCAGTGCTGTCTTTGCTGTGGGAGGAGGAGCATGTTGTTAATTCCTGTCCTCAGGTCTTTTAAGTTTAGAATTCTATATATTTTTCCATATCAATGTGATTTGAGTATACGAAATAATTACATAATGTAGAATCTATGTTTGACAAAATAACGATATGTGTAAAGGAACTGTACAAAATGAAGGAAAAGAGAATAGTTTTATGGATGTTTTGTGAAAAAGAAATCATGCTTTTCTGAGAATCAATTTACATGGAAGAAAATGACACAAGAGACAAACACAAGAGACAAACAAAACTACAGAATAACATAATATATAATTTCCTAAATTGGTTACCAAGCCGACGGCCAAGAATGAATAAAAACAATATTAAACCGACAATCTACATTTATGGTGAATTATTATACAAGGGTTGTACAAGATGCCAATTAATCAACTAATAATCTGCCGGATTAATATCGTTCGAACTAATCTGTGCTTTTTGCCGGCTACGTAACCACAAACATTATTTTCAATGTACATATTTGAATCATTTCATACGGGAGACGAAATGCAAATAATACTTGTACCAAATTAAAGAGAAATATACTGAAAGTCACAAACTCCAAGACTGATGCAAGACAGAAGAGAAAAGTTTTGTAAGCTCTGCACTACTATTTTTTTCATAACTTCCTTCACATGCTGAGTGCTACACTGGTCCATCCACGCACTCCCAAGGTCTAAAATGGCTTACTCATTTAAACAAACACACGAGACAATATACATATTTTAAAATTTTTGTTTATTTGTTTCCAAGGCCACATATTGCGTTTGTGTGTAGCTTTAGATGAGGTAAGCTTCACCAACACCTTCAACTCACCCAATTACATTAGTCTTCCCTTTGGATGGCAGAGAAAACGGAACGGATTTTAATTAAGGATTATGGTTAGGTCACACAGCAATATATGCATTTTCTGCGAGGTATGATTTCCTGTGCTTTCCTTTATGTAAATGAAATTTTGATTTCTTAAAAAAAGTATCAAGAGGTGGAGCCAGAGATTATAAAATCTCCACTGCCCACCTTTTTGGGCCCTGGACTTTTGAATTAATTTTGACATAATTTTGATTTTATTTTTCAAAATGAAACTTTATTAACTTTCCTTTCTGTATAATAGTTTTTATTCCATTTCCATTTTGGACACTGATCACAGTATTTTGTGATTTTGATAGTATTTCTAAGTTTAGAACTCAAAAAGAACTTGTGATCCTAATAATTCCAAATAATAACAGAGGCTAAACTAAACCGGCCTTCTCTCTCCCACCGGGAGACTTACTCCGAGTCTGAGATCCCCAGCGTGATGGCGCGGATCTTGTGGGTGGCCATGAGGGCGGCGGGGAGGATGGGGGGCGGGGAGGGCGACTGAGGGGGGTCTGAGGGCGAGATATTGAGGTTGTTCTCCTCCACGCTGCTCTCCCCGCCCGCGCCGCCGCCCACGACCGGTGCCGGGAGGGCCTCGGGACTCGGGTCTGTGTGGGCGGAGGAAAGGAGCGAGTCGTCAGAGCCGGGCATGCGTGCGGGCAGCTCTGAGGCTCAGCGAAGAGGGCGCAGAAGGGGCGGAAAAAAGAGAGGGAAAGAAAGGGCGAGAACAGGGGAGAAAGACAGAGGAAGCGAGGAGAAAAAGACGGGATCTGAGAGGAGAAAGACAGAGCAAAGTGAGCAGCTAGAGAGAGGAAAATGAGAGAGAGCGAGAAGAAATGGAGAAACAGAGAGAGGGTAGGAGAGCCAGATTCAAAATGATTTAAAGAAGGAAAGAGAGCGTACGAAAAAGAGAAAGGGGGAGAGCTGAGCCACCGAGACCGGTAGAAGCTAAATAGTAGAAGCGAAGTGCAAAAGCCTCAAGCTGACAAACGTGTGGAAATCCAGAAGGCATATCCATTCCCCATATACTGTAACTTATACTAATTATAAATATATTATATCACTTATACTCTATCAGATACACTCTAAAATGGCAACTGCTATATGTATACAACTTCTAGTGGTTCTGCAGTAATGGCCAGTCTACCTGATTACACAAGGTCGTCACTTCCGCAGCTGTTTAGGCAAACATGATTAAAAGCGTTGATCTAAATGTCTCACTAATTTGTAAGACTACAATAGAGTTACTGAGTATCTTACTGATAAGTCACACTGTCATACTATATCTTTAGAACCACATACTGCTAAATTCCCAAATTGGATTACAACTTATTCGTCCAACTACAGTATACAGTAAATCTTTACAGCCATGTTCCATAGAGACTTAGCTAAGTTGCCAGAATACTGTCTGAATATCCAAGATAGGAAATTAAGAAACAAATCCCAAGTCACCTCATTCAAGAAAAAATAGACTTTTCCTCTACCTCGATAGATACACCACATACCCCTCTTCCAAGTACCGAATGCAGACCCACAACACCTGGTCGAACGACCCCTACCTTCCGCCAGCTGATGCAAGAACCTCTTCTGGCTCCTGGGCGTCCCTGCGGCCTGCTGCTGCGCCTGGTGCGTGGGCGAGTAGCGCCTCTTGTCCATGCTGTCCACGCTCGACCTGCTGGCGCGCGACTCCGTTCTTACCACAAGGTTCTCCGGCGAGATTCTCCGCCCGCTGTGGGCGTAGGGGCTCTCGTGGGCGTACGGGCTCCCCTCAGGCACTTGCCCTGGATATAGGCGCCCACTCACGTCAGGAGAGTAACGGCGGGCGTCCGGGGAGTTTCGTCGGGCATCCAGCGTCGAGAACTTTTTCGGGTCCGGCGAGAAGCGGTGCTTGCTCGAGGGCGAGTACGTGCCGTACTGGTTCTCGGCGGGGGAATAACGGCCGCGGTTCTGCAGGAGAGCGGATGGAAAGGGCTGACGCGTCAGTAAAATTTTACTTATATTCTTTACTCAGACTGAGCAGTTTTTCTGTTTTTTTTCTTATGCAAAGAAGATAAAGCCTAGTAAGTGTTATAACCCAAACAGCACCCTGCATTATATATTCAACTCGAATTACTCGCCCTCGATTTTTTTTCTTTCAAAAGACCAAAACCAACCTTACCTGGTCCATATACCGAGCAAGGGAAGGACGGGACTCTACTCTCAAATTGTCCGCCTTGTCTTGCATCTCGTTGTCTGAGGCGGTGGTGGTGGAGAGCCTCTCGCTGGCCCACAGAGGCGACGGCACGTTGTGCTCTGTGAAGGAACAGGCGACGTGTTAGTTTCCTCAGAACTCATGTTAGCCGTTCTTCATTTCACCTGCTTATGTTTTAATCACGCATTCAAAAACATTAAATTTCACTTATAATGAAACATACATATGTTTACTGAAAAATTACCTTTCAATATATTGTTTGTCTATAGATTTTTTTCTTCCAAGCGTCCTAAATAATGTCCCAGTGATAAAACAATGACAGGCGTAAAGCACAAGCACCAAATACGAGGCGTGGCATGGCGAGCCCGCCGTCGCCGAACACCAACCTTTGTAGGGGTAAGTGGAGTCCAGCTGCGAGGACCAGCGAGTGGCGAAGAGCGGACGAATGTTGTGCAGGAAAGGCGATCCTCCCGGACCCCCTCCTAAGGGCGGCCCTCCCCCACCTCCCCCGGGCATGCTATGGGGGGCGGGGGGAAGCGCCTCCGCCGTGGTGTCGAGGTCGTAGATGTTCGGCAGATAACTCGATGGTTTGGGAGGAACTTCTGAAACAAAGATCTTGAGTGAGGCTGTGGGGGCGGGGGCAAGGTCGGGTGTGCACGTCGCTGTGGGAAATGAGGATTCTCCGGAGCGAGCGCTCTTCTTAGCTTTGTTTTCCCAGTTGCTGAAGATTACTATTGTTTTTTTTTGTTCTCAAAACATCTATCGCTTTCATTATCATCGTCGTATTCATTATGTTTACCTTTATCATTCATCCATTCCTATTTATTGTAATTCATGAATCACATCTGTCATCTCTGCCAGTCTGTTTGTCTCCCTCCCTTCATCCTTCATCCTACTCTCCTGATACGTACCGGGCGGCGGATTGGTGCGTCGTTCGTTGACCCTGAGTGTTCCGTTGTGGGTCGTGGTGTCGTCCTCGTCGCTCGAGTGGGAGGAGGCGAGGTCGAGCGAGCGGTGGTCGAGGCTCAGCTCGCTCTCGCTTTCGCTCTCTCGACGTCTTCCTCCTCGACCGCCTGGACGAAGGGGGAGAAGGTTAAACGTTCAATTACGACACTTTTTAATCTTCCTTTTCTGATTAATGTTTTAATTTTTGTCTTATCGTTATTCGAATTATCTCGCATAGAGCTATTCAATATTTTTCCCATTCATAAAACGATATCATCAATCTCTTTCACCTTTCCCTTTCTCTCCCTTCTCCTTTCCCTTCTCTCCCTTCTCCTTTCCCTCTCCCTCACACCTACCCTCCCTCCCCTCCCCCTCTCCCTCTCCCTCTCCCTCCCTCCTTCACTCACCGTGTTTCCTATGGAACATTGTGGAGTCGTTGTACGCGTACGGCGACTTGACCGAATGCGCCTGGGAGTTGATATCCGTGTTGGAGTTGTAGTTGCTGGGCGTGCTGGAGGAGGCCACCCGCCCGCCCACCGCCACGCCCTCGCTCCGACTGTAGGGCGAGCTGGAGGTCTTGCAGGTGGAGCGGGAGGTCGTGCTGGCCGTGGAGATGCCGATGTTGCGCCGCAGGATGTTGAAGTCGTCGTTGTAGGTGAGGGCTGAACGCTGTGGGCGGAGGAGGAGTTGCTGTTATTTACTTGATTAACATTCTTTCTCAATCAAAATGTAAATGCGCAAGAACTAAACGAAAATATGATATTCACACAAGAATCTAGATCAGCTCACGAAAATAAAGTTCATGAAGCACAATATTCTTGAGTTTCCCCTTCCCAGCCAGGGACCGAATGACACGAGTGCTCACCGAGGAGTGCGACGGCCGCGCGACGCTCAGGGTCTCCTGGTAGGGCACCTTCCTCCCTGTGCAGGCCAGGAACATGAAGTAGAGTGAGTCCCTGACACGGCTGTTGAGGAGGCAGTATCCTACGAGTACGAAGAGGGCCGTCAGCAGGGAGAACACCGAGAAGAAGTAGTGCAGGATCTCGAGGTCCTCTGACACCGAGAGGACCGCCAGCACCCACGTGGCCCCGAGGAGAGGCAGGAACAGGATGCCCAGCCACAGCAGCGTCCTGCGTCGGGACAGAGACAGCAATGAGGTAAAAGGGCGACGAATTATTCCAGAGATTCATTAGATGAAAGTGTGATTATAGCACAAAGTAGCTTAAAGAACTTATCAATCTATAACATTTAAAAATAGAGCAATGGCAAGCTCCACATTCACACTTATAGTCGTAGAGAAGAGTGAAGAAGAAAAACTAATTTGGAAGCCCTAATCAGACCTGAGGTTTCCGAATCCTTCGATATGTCCCTTGAGGGTGAGGGAAGCGCGGATGGCCAGGACGAACACCAGCAGAATGATGATGACGATGGTGCAGATCGGGCCCACCAAGGCCCACACCACGTTCTCGTAGATGCTTAGCCAACAGCTGTATAAACAAACCATACGTTAGTCTCGCTCATTTATTTGTTATTGTCTTATAATATCCATCTATTTATCGATCTGTCTATCAGAATATCTCCATATATCTGTATATATCTATCCACCACACGCGATCTTTCGATTTTGAACAACCTATCAAATGTCATATGAAAAAATCAAAATACAGACTTTCTTTATACATATTACATTTTTCTCTCTCTGCATACTCTACAGAGAAGAAATAACCCTGAAGACTCACAAGAAGTAGTTCCCGTACTGGTCGGCGCGCACGCCCACGGACAGGCCCACAATGATGGCGGGCAGCCCGTAGCCGCAGGAGTAGTAGAACCGCATCTGGCCGTGGTTCACGTCGCGCATCTCCGTGAGCATCCGGTACAGGTGAACGCCCTCGATGAGCAGCCACGTGAACACGCACAGCCAGAAGTAGTGGAGGCCGATGGCTACCATTTTGCAAGGGAACTGTGGTGAAGAGTGAATGGAAAGGAGTCGTAAAATTGGTGAAATCATATAATGGACTGCAATATTCCAAATAGCATAATCAATTCACATTATCTTGCTGAAAATTCAAAGATTAAAACTGTTTATCCACGCTTGTAAACATAAACAGATCTACTCATACAACATTTCCTCCTCATAAGCACCACATCCCAACCCACCTCCTGTTGCACAAGAATATGCCTGATCTTTAGAGCCGCGAGGAAAAGCAGCTGCACAATGAAGATGCAAGCAGTCAGGTTCTTGTGGATCGTGTTCGAGTTGGTCTGGGCGCCGCGGAGGAGGCAGAAGGCGATGAAGGCGAGGAGGAGCAGCACCAGCGACAGGATGAGGCCGGTGTAGGTCGTCACGTCCTCGGCGATGGACGGCTCGGCAAGGAACTGTGAGGGGAGAGGGGGATACGTAACGAAGGTGTTTTTATTTCGAGAAATTACTATTGGTAAAGTGTTTACTTTTATGAAATTTATCCTGAATTTTGAAGCGTTTAGATATGAAGACGTTATGAATAAAGTGTTATATAGTTTCACTTAAAAAAAATATTAATCACAAAATGTTATATAGTTCTGACATCTAATTTGAACATGAGATCTAAAGGTACTATGCCTTTGATCACCTAATGCAAGGTATCCTACTGTCATAAATATGCTATATTTCCCCCAAAACAGCAACATATCCATGAACAACATATCTAAAAAAGACAAATAAAACAATCAAGGTCCTCACCTCTGCTTCTGCGTCGTTCAGAATGACGGCAAAACTGGAGAGGTGGTCGCAGGTGCAGTTGATGAAGGTGTCGTTGACGTAATCCCCGTAGCCTCGCTCGGCGGCGCTCGTGACGCAGCCCTCGCGGGTCCACACGCCCTCTTTGCTGCAGGGAGGAAGGAGACTTGGTTTTGTGGGCACGAGGTCGTTTCCAATTTTCTTTTCTACTTTCCTCTCTCTCTCTCTCTCTCTCTCTCTCTCTCTCTCTCTCTCTCTCTCTCTCTCTCTCTCTCTCTCTCTCTCTCTCTCTCTCTCTCTCTCTCCCATCCCTCACTCACACTCTCATCCCTCCCCTCCCTTGGTACTCACCTGTCGGGCTTGGTGACCCACGTGACGCACTGCGGGTTGGAGCGGCGGCCGACGTGGCCCACCCGGAACCGCAGCCGCACCTGGACGCCCAGCTTGTCCTTGATGAGCCCCCCGTGCTCCGTGTGCACCGCCACCGTGAACACCGGCGAGCGGACGGCCAGCCCGACGCCCCAGCGCTGCTCTACGTCGCCGTCGTAGGTCTCCGGGAGGAGGAGGCCAAGCGAGCGGAACACCACGTAGCTGACGACCGCGCGGTGGCTGCCCAGGGTCTCGCCCGTCGAGGTCTCGCCTGGGGAAACACATGGAAGTTCAGCTGTGTTTCACTTAGGGGTTAAACAGATCTACTGAATGTATATGCAACAAATGTTAAACTGTGCAATGTATACTCCAGATAAATAATTACTGTAGAATTGTACAAACAACGATTGTATATTCATGAAGCGCTGAAGCGCCTCCGCCACTCACCCTTCGCCACATTGGGGATCCCGAGCAGCGAGAGGGGGATCCTGATGTTCGTGTCGTGGACCCATAGCTGCTGGTTCTTCAGGTAGTTGTTGTACTTGGGCACGATTACCGAAGCCTCCCCCTTGCCCGGGTAGTGGCGGTCCACCAAGGACGAAGTCTCGGGTATAATCACGTGCTCGACGCGGTCCTCGTGCCCCGCTACGTACCCAGACCGACTATAGCCGTACAGTTCGTCGGCGGAGACTGTGTCCATCCCGAACACTGTGGGGAATCGGGAGTGTTAAAATAGTTAATAATTCCGAGATGTCCTGGTGGATTGCATTTTTACCTAGTCCAAGTATACATCACTGTTGTTTTAAATGGTCGGGAAATAGAAAATATAGGTTTTAAGTTTCCACTGATTTCTATATGTTATGTACTACAAACTTCCGTGCACATTTTACTATATAAGTATTCAATAAACCTTTAGACATGACACTTTATCATACACACACATCTCACGGCTTCACTTACCGACTTGCTTGGTGGGCACTTCGAAGGGCGTGGTATATGTGTCGCCCTGGTTGGTGGCCAGCGTTGCCACGTACTCGTCCAGCTTGGTGAGGAGCGAGTCGGCCCCGAAGCCGTTGAGGCCGTTGATTCGCTGCCAGTGGCCGGCGTACAGGGGCTGCAGGATCACGCTGGCTGACTCCACCAGGTTCTGGAGGGGAGGAAAGGCCAGGGTTTAAATTCCATGTTCAGGACCGTGGCTAGAAACACGGTGTCAATCAAATGAAAGTGACCATCTACCATGACTTGACTCACGCCTTTACCCCATCCCCTTGTATTACCTGGATGTAGTGGCGGTCCTGTCTGTGAGTCAGGTTGAGTCCCTCCTGGTGACCCTCGTACTCGAGGAGGACGATGAGAAGCCGTGAGGCGATGAGGACGTCCGAGCCCCACATGGACGGCGTGATCGAGCAGGCGTAGTTGAGGTCCTCGGAGATCTTCACGGCCAGATAGGTAGTGATCTCCAGCTCCTCATTATCGAGGCTCCGCAGCTGTGAGGAAATGAATGGGTCGCTCTTAGGCCTTTGTATATACTGAACGCTTAACGTTTGGCGAGCTAGAGAAACACATTTGCATACTTCACGCTGCCTAGAACGACAATCGTTATTTATCAGATTCGAACTCCCCTTCAAACTCCATAAAAGGACACTTCGAGCACCAAAGCTACCCACCAGATCCCTCAGTTCGATGAAAGTATCCGACACGCAGTTGAACATGTCCGGAGCTCCCCATCCGACTTCCTTGTGGCACGACCTGCTGGCCTGCCCTTGAGCTCCTGCGGGACACGGCTGGACCGTCTTTCCGTCGAAGGCCGTCTGCTCCCACCAGATCATGTCGAAATTCTTGGGGCATCCGTCGTACACGACTGTTCAAGGCGAAGGAATGATTGGTTTAAAATGAGTGAGAACTAATACAATAAACGAGATGATATATATGTAGTTTGGTACATATACAAAAGGACGATATCCTAGAATACACGAAAAACACATAAATAACATCACAGCACTTACTTTCGCAGCCTCTAATCGTGACCTGAGCGAAGGCGTTTGCACAAAGGTCACAGCGACGACCGATGACCCCGGGGCGACACCGACACTGGCCCGTCAGAGGGTCGCATGAACCCCCATACGACCCCACCAGATAACAGTCGCAGTCGTAGCAGGCGTCTGAGGCTTCCGGCTGGTAGTGATTTTCCTGGAAATCGAGGGTCGTTTAAGCACACGAAGTTTACTGTGGATAACTATGTCTCTTATACACGGGTTAAGTTATCGAACAATTAATGCCGGATAAACATGAAGAAGAAATGGAGAAGAGAGGAGAGCTCACCTCGCACCGACATTCCCCGCTAGTCTTGTTACAGTCGCCGTCGTAGCCCTTGTCGACGTCGCAGTGGCAGGGGCCGCAGACGGGGTAACCCCACCAGTTGGTCGGGCACGGCTGGTCCAGCACCACCTCGCAGTACTCGCCTGTGGGAACGAGGAGAAACACCCGGTTGATTTATAAACACCACCAGATTAATTAACACATATATTTTTAATTTGTCCCGTGTAAGGACTTTAAAGAAAAAATAATGTAACATGTCTACTCACCAGAGAACTTGTAGGTCGGGCACTCGCAGCGATAGCCTTTCGGGGAGTGGATGTCATGCACGCAGGTGGCGTTGTTGCTGCACGGGTTCAGCGTGCACACGTCCGCGCACTTGTCCCCGAAGAAGCCCTTGTTGCACTTGCACTCGTAACCCTGCCAGGTGTTGACGCACTGCGAGTTCGCGGGGCACGGGCGCGACGTGCAGGGGTCGGAGGCAACGCAGCCGTTGCGGGCGCCGCCCTCGTGCGTCGGGTGCGCCAGGATGTTCTTGTTGCTTCCCACGCGGACATCCTGCACAAGGAGAGTGTTTGGTTAGTGAGTGCGGGATAAACACATAAGTGTTAACATAGCTATCATTAACCTTATAGCCATATCACAACGACTGAAGCTCATCTGACACTTTCTCAAAAAGGATATGTGAAATTCCTCTTCTCCCCTCCTTCTCTTCTCCACTAACCTTGATGCATCCCTTGAAGCCCGTGACCTTGGCGGGGTCCGAGGGCTGGACGCCCCCGACCGAGACCTTGCCGATGTAGAGCCCGGCCACCCACGAGTCCACCGAGTGCGTGATCTCGTAGTTCCCATAATCCAGGTTGATCCATACCTCCCTGCTCATCCACTTCACCTCCACGTTGTGCCACAGGCCGTCATCCACGCGCGTCTCCGTCAGCTTCATGGTGGTGTTCTCGTAGCGGTACTGGATGAAGCCGTCGACCAGCTGTTCGGGGGGGGGAGGGGGGGGGGGGCACGACAAGCGAATGGTGAATCAAATGGCAGGACTATATCCACGATAGTACTTTCCTATAGGTTTACATTCAAAACTATTTATTTCAACACACACACACACACACACACACACACACACACACACACACACACACACACACACACACACACACACACACACACACACACACACACACACACACACACACACACACACACACACACACACACACACACACACACACACACACACACACACACATACACACACAATCTCCCCACGAAACAAAAACAAACATTTACCTCAATAATACTGTTAGCGTTCTGTCCGACGGCAGTGATGACAAGTAGACCGAACTGCTCTCGCGTCCTGAAGGAGAGGCTGTTGCTCCACGGTAGTTTGATGGACTGCAAGTGCGGCGTCACCACCAGGAAGCCCTCGCCCGTGAACTGCTTCACCACCTCAAGCTCTGTGACGCGGATCAAGGGGCGGGTGAAAAGTCTTTCCAAGTAAGGTCCATAGTTATTGTGTGACAACAATGCGTAAAACTAATAATATTCCCACTTCTATTGCTTTCACTACAGCCAATATCAATAACTATCGCCATAACAAAAATAATGACGACGACGACGACGCCGATGGTGGTGATGGTCACAACAAAACAGCAAGGGCAACGCACTCACCTTCAGAGCAGTACCTCCCGCCCCAGCCCGTCGGGCAAGTGCAGACGAAGGTGCCAAAGGTCTCCCTGCAAGAGCCGCCGTTCTGACACGGGTGAGAGCGGCAAAAGCTGTTCTTCTCGGGGCAGCCTGGGTAAGTGCCGTTATCTGCTACGTATCTGAAAAAGTAGAATACGGTTAGATTGCCTGATGTGTGAGCTGTGAGAACTTTCTCAACTTCAAGTTGTCAACTTTCACCAACTCGAACTACATCAACTTTCACCCCTGATCCCATGCTATGTCAACTCTCCCCCTTGACCTCAAGCTATGTCAAGCTATGTCAACCAGCCGAAAGATAAGCAGTTAACCAACAGACACTACAACTCCGAATAAGGAGAAAAGAAAACTAACACAAAGGTAAACCTCTTCATACTCACGAATCCAAATCGATGAACTTATGGTCGACATAGAGATCGCGGATGCATCCATGGAAGTGCTGCTGGCTGACCTGGTAAGTTGTGGGGAGGGCGGGCAGGCCACCTATCTGAAGGGGCCCTGTCACGTCCAAGAACCTATGACAGGACTCCGTCAAGCTGGCACACCTTCAGGAGTGGAACGCGAGTGTTAGGAGTTTATTAGAAATATGAAATGAATGTCTGATTTCTTCAAAACAGATTTAGAAATTAGTTTTTGCAGTGAATGCCTACAATATCCACAAACATCTACTTGTTATCGAAACCACGGAGCCCTAAAAGAGCCCTAAGAGAATCCTAAAACAAATCAGGTACCTCGGGTCGAGAATCTGAGCCGTGGTGTTGGCGCAGTGGTAGTCCCCGATCTGGTGGCCGAAGCGGACGGCGAGCGCGGAGTCGCAGTGGTCGAGGCTGATGGTGGCGCTCTGGAGGAGAAGGGAACCGAGGTCAGGGGCGTGTTATCTTAACGTGTGAACATTAATGAAACTCGCGCTCTACATTCGCAAACTCTGTCTTTCTGTATTTCTATTGTGTCTGTCTGTCTGTCTGCAATTGTCTATCTTTGTCTCTATCTGTCTGACTCTCTTCTATATGTCTGCCTCTGTCTCTATCTGTCTGTCTCTGTCTCTATCTGTCTGCCTTTGTCTCTATCTGTCTGTCTCTGTCTGTCTTTGTCTCTATCTGTCTGGCTCTGTCTTTATCTGTCTGTCTCTGTCTGTTTTTCTCTGTCTCTATCTGTCTGGCTTTGTCAATATCTGTCTGTGTCTGTCTCTGTCTGTCTGTCTCTTTCTGTCTGTCTGTCTGTCTGTCTGTCTGTCTGTCTGTCTGTCTGTCTGTCTCTGTCTCTGTCTCTGTCTCTGTCTCTATCTGTCTGTCTCTGTCTCTATCTGTCTGTCTCTGTCTCTATCTGTCTGTCTCTGTCTCTGTCTGTCTGTCTCTGTCTCAATCTGTTTCTATGTCTCTATCTGTTTTTCTCTATCTGTCTCTGTCTATCACACACACACACACACACACACACACACACACACACACACACACACACACACACACACACACACACACACACACACACACACACACACACACACACACGCCAACCCACCCTGTTATAGTAATCCACGGTGACGGTGTGCCAGTCTCCGTCGTCGACGCCGCCGGGCACCGTGGCCGTGACCCTCGTGGTGGCGGTGCCCAGGCTGAAGGAGAACATGACGGCCCCGCCCACCACCTCCAGGGCCACGAAGTCGTGTTTCTCGTTGTAGCGACCGTTGTAGAGGAGGAGGCCGTCGCGCTCCCTCGTGGCGAAGCTGTGGGGAGGGGCGGGGGAGGTTAGTGGGATTGGCACAGGGGGGGGGGGGGGGGGAGAAGGGAGGGGAAGAGGAGGGAAGGAGGGGGTAGGAGAGTGTAGAGTGGGAAAGAGGAAAGAGGAAGGGGAAGAGGAAGGGGGAAAAGGAGCGAGGAATGAGAAGGTGTGGGAGGAGAAAGAGGAAGAGGAGGAGGAGGAGGAAGAGGAAGAGGAAGAGCAGGAGGAGGAGGAGAATATGATGAAAGAGGAGAAGCATAAAGAACAAGGAAGAAGTAAGGAGAGGATGATGGAGGAGGGCGGCCAGAGTGTAGGGAACGGAAGTGAAAAGAAAGGTAAAACGGGAGAATGAAAGATTGAAAAAGATGAAAGGAAAGAAGGAAAGAAGAAAAGAGAAAAGCATGAGAAATGCAAAGGAAGACTGACGAAAGAAATCCACAGCAAAAAAAAATAAAAGCTATTAATAAATGAATCCTTATAATAACCATAATAAAAACTACTAATAGATTATCTCCTTACAAAGTTAACCCAGTCATTTTGAATTGAAAATTAAGTGAAATATTAGCAAAACAAACAAGGGGTGGTAGCGTCCAAAACAAAGAATACAATACCTCAAAATAAATAAACATCCATAACAAAAAACACACGAAACACGTACAAAACAGAATTACAAAATACATTTTTTTCCTTTCAACTTTCTTACAGAGATTTACCCAAACGTGAATTCTAGAAAATCCTCAACAGCTCACCTCATCTTGATATGAATCCTGTGTCGCTGCTTCAGAGTCGGGAAGGTCAGGAAAGCCCCTCGAGAGAACCTCCTCGCCCGCAGCTCGCACGTGGAGGTGTGGTACAACGAACGTGTACAGTTGGTGCACTTGAAGCCTCCTGCCCCGTTTCCACTTCGCCCGTCCTCCTCCGTACATTTACTGCCATGTACGCATATGCCGTCCACACAGGGGCCACTCAGCATGT
>NC_061831.1:27201680-27204310 GCF_019202785.1 Penaeus chinensis
AGAGAGAGAGAGAGAGAGAGAGAGAGAGAGAGAGAGAGAGAGAGAGAGAGAGAGAGAGAGAGAGAGAGAGAGAGAGAGAGGAGGGGGGGGGGGACAAAAACAAACAGACAGACGGACAAGAGAAAATAAGATCGCCCAGCTGCATCCTGTTTCTACCGCCGTTAGCAAAGCACACTCAATCCAAATCTCGCACTCACGGCCAGATTAGCCCCTGTCGCAAAAGACAGCCGCCACACGCCTCGCCTTAGATATCCCACAGCCTCTGTCGGGAAGTGACGCCAATCTTCGCCGCTCGCACCGTCTTTTGACAAAGTAATCGGATCCCAACATCAGCTTCACCAGAGCGAGTGACAGGTATTCCCCAAGACTGCGTGCACGTTTCTCTTACTTTCAAAATATTCTCAAATATTCATATCAACATAAAGAAGAATTTTTTTTTCCCCACCACTAAACCCCATTTACCCCCCTCCCCCCCAAAAAAAAAACATTTACCATCCTTCGGGAAAGAAAACAAACAGAATAATCAAATAATGATTCCAGTATATAAAAAATGAGGAGGGGGCTTGTTGGAATGGCACTAGGGGAGGGAGGGGGGTACTCATGTAGGCCTATCACCCTTCGTACCCCGGTCAGTTTCAATTAAAAGGGATAGGCCTCCGTCTCCTCCTATCGGCCGCCTCCAGGCTCCTCCTGACGCGTAGGGATGTGTCCCTTCGTCTAATTACTCTATCTTCTGATTGCTTGTCCCTCGCCCCTGCACGGATTGCCGAGGGAAGAAAGCAGTATGTCGTTTTTCCGGTTTTGCTCTTAATGTATATCCCTGTGTTTTTGTATGTGGGCTCAAGAAACCATCATTACTTCTTTCATATTAACCATAAAGATCGTTTGATGCGCCTTATTCCCTTCACACTGAGGTGAAGATGTACTTAACTGATTGGTGTGACTGATGACATGTTGACAGATTAGTGATTTGCACAAGTTGCCTTCAGGAAACTATCATGTCCAGCAAATCTTTGCTTCATTAAAAATAACATAATGCCCAATCCACAAGTTATTACTAATTCAAATACATGTAAGACACGGTACTTAGCACGTACAATTCTTCCATCTTACGGTACCTCAAGCAGCCCGGGGACCGACGACAAGAGACAGGGGGAGGGGAGGTAGGCCTACCCGCACTATGCTAGGGAAAGCGCAGGTAGGCCTAGACACGAGCAGAGGGTGTTCCATGCCCTCATTATCGAGGTAATTACCAAGGCACTGCCAGGAGAAAAAGACGTATGTGTAGAAGGGACTTATTAACGAGTCGGCCGGGGAGATTGATCTTTATTGAGCTATTACATCTTGCTATTCGAAAGGCCTAACTAGCCCGGCGGTAGTTATTCGGGACTATTTGTAAGGCGGTGACGGCCGACGATTTTACGATTATGCTAATTATGGGGATTTTTTTCAAGGGGGAGGGGGGGACACAAGGAGATTGTTTAGATAGATAAAAGTCGAACATTATTCAAAATTGCGTTTTTGTAGGATGCGTGTGCGTTTGAGAGTACAACCATATATGCATCAACGAGAGAGATAAAGACAGATAAATAGATATAGACATACAGATAGATAGATAGATAAAAACAGATAGAGGGTGGGAGGGTGGGAGGGAGGGAGGGAGGGAGGGAGGGAGGGAGGAAGGGAGGGAGGGAGGGAGAGAGAGAGAGAGAGAGAGAGAGAGAGAGAGAGAGAGAGAGAGAGAGAGAGAGAGAGAGAGAGAGAGAGAGAGAGAGAGAGAGAGAGAGAAGCAAAACGACCAAATGACACTTATCACAACATTGGCTGGCAAGTTCTAAGCAAGGAGAAGGCCCATTAGGTCCTGTCAGGCAGCTGTCAAGGGGGGAAGGAAGCTAAGCGACAGCTCTCCCCCCCCCCCCCTTCCTCCCAGCCTCTCCCTCTTTCACGAACTCGAAAGCTGTGATGGACAGCCCATACGAGGGGTACAGCGCCCCTACCCCTCGCTTATCACTCTTATCGCCAACAGGGGACTTTCTCCATTAATTGTAAACGTTTATTAATAATAGCTGACGAAGTCTGCATATCGATCAGATTTCTGAAAATTAGATAGAGTTATCAACAACTTGTATACGAGAATTGAAATCTCCAATGACACTATAAAAACCGTGGCGTGCCGTCTCCGTAGAGTTTTGTTTTCTAACCCTTTAAGTCTCCGGTATTTTAAATCCTCCGTTTCTCGGTTCACTCTAATGAATTAGTTGGAGAAGCCAAATACTAAGGTAATGCTTTCTGAATATCATACACGCACACACATGTGTATGTGTGTGTATATATATATGTGTGTATTTACATATACATACATACATACATACATACATACACACACACACACACACACACACCACACACAACACACACACACACGTGTGTGTGTGTGGTGTGTCATAAATAAATACTACCACCTTTGTCATTTATGACGTGGAGTAACCTAGCCTTTCCAAGTTTGGTAGTGTTAAAAAAATTGAGGTAGGCGAGCGAGGGCAACAGTGATATAGGAACTAGTGTGTGTGTTTCTCTCACTCACTTTACTTTCTTTCTCGACCTCCCTCTCCCTTCCCCTCCTATTTGTT
>NC_061831.1:27209410-27211910 GCF_019202785.1 Penaeus chinensis
TCTATCTATCTATCTATCTATCTATCTATCTATCTATCTCTCTCTCTCTCTCTCTTTCTCTCTCTCTCTCTCTCTCTCTCTCTCTCTCTCTCTCTCTCTCTCTCTCTCTCTCTCTCTCTCTCTCTCTCTCTCTCTCTCTCTCTCTCCTTCCTTTCCTTCCTACATGACTCCCAAACTCACCCACAAACTATCTTTTCCCCTTGATCCTTTTCTCCCCCCTTCTCTTCTTCCCCCATCCCATTCTGCTCCCTTCCTCCCTCTCCCATCCGGAATAGTCTCACACACACTATGAATACTCGAGTGACCTGCAATATCAGCCTGGTCGCCTGTGAGTCGCTGTTTGTGCCTATTTACTACCAGTCTGGCTTCTCACCTAGCACCTCCTATAACTGGCTCCCCACCTGGCGTGTGCATGAGAGTGAGTGGGTAAATAAATGAATGCTTGACCGAGTAATGGAAACATGCCGAGAAGATATAAAAGATTGTGCCTTACTAATCCAGTAGGCGATATGCAAATCACTTCGGACCGGATCAAGGGAGGGATGAAAAGGTAGTATGCAAATACATTAAGGACCGTTTGTGTATACGTATGTATGCGTAAGTAGCTCGTTATGGAACAAAGTAAGAAGAGATGGAGAAAGGAGAGAAGGGGTGGGGGATGGAAAAAGTGGGAGAGGGAGGGAGAGAAAGAGGGGGTGAGGAGAGAGAAAGAGAGAAAGAGAGAAAGGAAGAAAGAGAAAGAGAAAGAGAAAGAGAAAGAGAAGAGAGAGAGAGAGAGAGAGAGAGAGAGAGAGAGAGAGAGAGAGAGAGAGAGAGAGAGAGAGAGAGAGACCGAAAAGGAAATAAAGAGATAAACAAAAGAGGAGATGAAGAGATTAAGCAAGAGAAGACACTAAAACAAAAACAAACAGAAACACGTATATTTCCTATGCAGTGCCAGGGTATTTACACTGCAATGTGAAGGCAGTTACCGTGTGTGGGTACATTATGAACTCGCGCGTTTGCTTATGCTTACGTTTATATATCATTCCTTTATTTACGTAAATGAAACCTCTTCTAAGAGAAAAGAATAAACTGGGAGAGGCAAGGAACAGAATGATAACCGCTGAATAAGAACAATATGGGAAACCAACGTCCCCGGAAAATCATCAAAAAGTAAAAGAAAGAATGAGAGGTAATTAGAGAAGGAAGGGAGAGAGAAATAGGGAGGGAAAGGGGCGGGTTAGGTTGGGGACGGAAATCTAGACGAGGGGAGAGGATGAGAGGAAGAGAGGAGGGGAGAGGAAAGGAAAGGCGGGCGAAAGAAAATAAATGAGAGAGAGAGAGAGAGAGAGAGAGAGAGAGAGAGAGAGAGAGAGAGAGAGAGAGAGTGAGAGAGAGAGAGAGAGAGAGAGAGAGAGAGAGAGAGAGAGAGAGAGAGAGAGTGAGAGAGAGAGAGAGAGAGAGAGAGAGAGAGAGAGAGAGAGAGAGAGAGAGAGAGAGAGAGAGAGAGAGAGAGAGAGAGAGAGAGAGAGAGAGAGAGCGAGAGGAGTGAGGACGAGAATCTCCTTCACTCTCCCTTTCCCCTCGTAGCAATAACATTAAAATTCCCCTCGGCGCCTTCTTGGGTCAGAGGGGGGGGGGGGGCGGAAAGGGAAAGACGAATGAAGGGAGAAGGGAAGGAGGGAAGGAGGGAGGGAGGGAAGAAGGGAGATAGGGAGGGAGGTATGGAGAGAGGAATGGGAGAGGCAGGGCGGAGGGAAGGAGGAAAAGACGCAAGGAGGGAAGACAGGGAGGTAATATCACGGAGTGTTGAGTGGGCAAGACAAACTGGCAAATGAAGTGGGAATAGAGAGCGAAGGAGGAGGGGAGAAGGAGCAGGACGAGGGGGAGTAAGAGACAAAAGAAGAGGGAAGAGTAGGAGGAGGAGGAGGAGATAGGAAATGAGAAAGGGAGAATGAAAAAAGGAAAAAGAGGAAAAAAGGAACCAAAACAATCATCAATGAATCCATCATGAAGAAAAAGAAAAACAGAAATCCGAACACAAAAATAGACATGAATAACAAAATATAAGTATAGGAATAAAAAAGGGCATAGGAGAGAAAAAATGAAAAAAAATACAAGAATACGTTCTTAAAATAAAAGAAAAAAGAAGGAAAGAAAGAAAGAGAGAAAGAAAGAAAACAGAATGTGGGAAAACCAAATACATCACACGAGGAAATGAAGAGAATTATTACCCGAGGCAACTAAGGGAAAAGGGGGAAAGACAAAGGTTTACGAAGAAGCGAGAGGGAAGGGAGAAAGAGAGAGAGAGGGGAGGAGAAAGAGGGAGAAAAGGGGGTGGGGGAGGGAAATGGAGGAAACAGCAAAACAAAAGAAACACGTGGGAGTACCTAATAATGACTAACAAGCTCAAGGAGACAATGCGAGGAGCAGATAGGGGAACGAGCGAGAATAAGACACAATAGGATGAGACTGGGTAAATGTCGCAGCGAGAGACTGTGATATACATGATGCAGCG
>NC_061831.1:27216910-27221910 GCF_019202785.1 Penaeus chinensis
CGAGTTAGGCGCTGCGAGTCGCAATAACAATGAATAATGAGAATGAGAGTAGCGAGGAAGCGCCGATAAAAAGGGAGAATAATTGGGGTGATTAGGAAATAAAAAGAAAGGTGAGGCGGGGGGTGGGGGGGAGGGATAATGAAGGGCTGTCAAGAGAAAGGATACCGAATGAGTGTTAGTTTGTTTGTTTTTCTCAGAGCTCCTAAGATCCTATCTAAACGTAGATAATTTTCCATTTTCCTCGTCAGTCTTCAACATTATCATAACCATTATCTCCAAAATCCTAATTTCTCAGCTCGGCTATTTTTCCCATCCCTCTTTTCTATCATTCTCAATTCTTCATTCCCGGTATTTCCAATTCTTAATCCCATATCGTAATTCCTAAACTTACTATCTTATATTCCTCTTTTAATCTCTTCTCCAAATTCATCAGTATCGATCTTTTTCTTTCCTCTTCTTAATCTCATTTTCCACATCCTCATTACCGCCAATCTTCTTTATCAATTCTTAAAATGTAATTTCCCAAAACCATTATTTCTCCGTCTTCTACTGCCAGCCTTTTGCCTCATTACGGCATTCTTCCTTCCCGCCTTTGCAAATTCCCTACTTTAATCTCACTTTGCTATGTCATCGTGATTATCAACGTCTCTGTGGATTCCTTTCTTCATTTTCCCATTTTTTCTCTTTCGTTTTATCTTATTATTTTTTTTTTTCTCCGAGTTTCCCTTCGTCTAAGAGGATTTCAGAATGTGCTCAGCTTTTGATAACTTTTTTTTCGAATATAAAAGATCGTTGTTGTCTCTGACTTTTGTTTTTTATTCTCTCATTTTCGTTCACTCATTCTGTTCTTTTTCGGGGGGTTTCACTTGTTATTTTTCTGTTTTTTTTTTTTTATTTCTTTTTTTAATTCATCATCATCATCATCTCTCTCTCTCTCTCTCTCTCTCTCTCTCTCTCTCTCTCTCTCTCTCTCTCTCTCTCTCTCTCTCTCTCTCTCTCTCTCTCTCTCTCTCTCTCTCTCTTTTTTTTTTTTTGGGGGGGGGTTGTTTTTGCGTTTATTTTCTTCTTTTTCTTCTACCTTTTTATTCCTTTTTTCGGTTGTGACTGATGCCGCCTCTCCAGTGTTCTGTGGTCGCGGCGGAGGTGTCGCGGCCGGAAACAGACGGGTCTCACAGCGGTGATCGTGGTATTAATGGCAGCGGCGGTAGGCACAGTCGAGGCAGGAGGAGAAGGTGGGGTTTACCGTTGTGGCAATCAGAGCGAGGATGACCCGCCGACAGAGGAAATTAGACGTGTATTTATGTATGTGTCTTACATGTGTGTTCTTTTGACATTATACACATATGTGCGTATATGTATGTATGCATGAAGTATGCGTGTTTGTATGTATGCGCGTGTGTGTGCGTACGCGTTCGTGGCCTCTCTCCGGGCAAGGGAAGCAAGGCGAGGCGGTGAGCAAGAACCAGAAGCTCCGGTCGTCCCACGGGGCAAATAACGCCCTTTAACTATCCCGCGGAGAGGGAAATCGCACCTGCCTCTCCCTGGCCGAAATCTCTCTCTCTTTTCTCTCTTTCTTTCCATCTGTCTCTGGCTGTCCGTCCGTCCGCCTGTCTGTCTATCTGTCTCTCTGTCTGTCTGCTTGTCTGCCTGCCTGCCTGTCTCTCAGCCGGAAGCATTTTCCTTGTGAAGGAAAATCATGGGGTGCGTGAAGGTGGGGGGGGGGGGGCAAATTCTCTAGGGAATGGATGCATTTGATTAACACGGGCAAGGTGGGAGGAAAGGAAGCAGAGGGAAGAGAGAGAAGGAGGGAGGGAGGAGGGAGAAGAAGGGAGAGAGGTCTTAGAGAAATAGAAGGCGGAAGGTACAGGGAGAAAGTAGGGAGAGTAGGTGTACAAAGGTATAGCAAACAGGGAGAAAGGGAGTAACAGAGGTAGGGATAGTAATTCTCACTATAAAAACATGTAAAGCATTCCTTCAACAGAAACAACCAAACACGTAAAAATAATTCAAACAAGTCTGAACATGTTCACTCATGTTATAAATCCGACTTTGCAAACGAACAAAGGGAATCCCCGCCTGACTTATTCCCTTTTCCAGAATGACTTGAGTGTTTACTCCACAACCAGCAAAGCTATCCTTCGTGACCTCTTGACTTCTGACCTACGACGGGACTCCCACGGGTCATTGCGGTTCGTCGCTGCATATTAATGAGCCGGTAATGACCCTCCACAACTACACCTTTTATCAAATTACCAACGAATTTTAAAGTCTTTCTTCCTCCCTTTCCTTTCAAAATGGCCAACGACATTTCCCGCCATTAGAGTCGAACGCGCGGGCGACTTGGATAAATACCCGGATGTTCAAGGTGCGGCATCAGGCAGAGAAAGGAGCTCCAATGGCCGACTTCCGCCACATATTATTTACATTCTTAAACGAATCCAATAATGATATATAGGAAGCAGTGAAGGTGATACTTTAAATATGATAGGTAACGGAAACACCAAAATACAGCTGTTATAATTAAGATGAATCGATTCATCATTCTAATCGATCGATCGATCGAGAGAGAGATGAGAAGAAGAAGGAAGAGGAGGGCGAGAAGACGAAGATGAGTAATGAAGATGAAAACCAAGTAAAAAGGAGAATAGAAGAAAACGAAGGATACGAAGAAGGAAGAAACTCCAGCAACGAAGCGGCATTTCCACCCAACGTCTAGACGCCTTCCTCCCAGACTCTGCTAGACAGAAGCAATGCCTTTATAACACCTAGGCCTATAAAACACGCCACCAGATAGGCCTACCGCTCGCGGGAGTGATGACGCCCTTTTCCGGCGGAGGAAAGTTGGAATCTCGAGGTATTAGAGAGGGCGGCAGGGACGGGGGAAGAAAGTTAGCTAATCATAAATAAAATGATTCGAGGGCGTCTTGTCTCACCTATCGAGCTTGTCTGATATGCCGGTTGACGATAATGATGACATAAGTAGCAATTACCGAAGCAATTATGAATAATTATAATAATAATGATAAATAGAAATAATAATAATAATAATGATAAATAGAAATAATAATAATAATAATGATAAATAGAAATAATAATAATAATAATGATAAATAGAAATAATAATAATAATAATGATAAATAGAAATAATAATAATAATGATAAATAGAAATAATAATAATAATAATGATAAATAGAAATAATAATAATAATAATGATAAATAGAAATAATAATAATAATAATGATAAATAGAAATAATAATAATAATAATGATAAATAGAAATAATAATAATAATAATGATAAATAGAAATAATAATAATAATAATGATAAATAGAAATAATAATAATAATAATGATAAATAGAAATAATAATAATAATAATGATAAATAGAAATAATAATAATAATAATGATAAATAGAAATAATAATAATAATAATGATAAATAGAAATAATAATAATAATAATAATGATAAATAGAAATAATAATAATAATGATAAATAGAAATAATAATAATAATAATGATAAATATAAATAATAATAATAATAATAAAAAAATAATAATAATAATAACATCAAAACAACAACAATAACAATTATAAAGGTAACAATAATAGTAATAAATAATAATAGGTAATTATAATAATAATAAATAATAACAACAATAATATTTTTTGAAAATAATAATAGCAATACAAAGACCCAAGACAAGAGACCCTTTATTACATTCGCCCGTAACAATACCATTAGGAATAATAATCCTGGAATCCCCAGTCCTCGCCGCCAGCCATCAGTCATCAGCCATTCCATGCAAATCCCGCGGCGCTCGACCTTTGACCTGGGAATATTAGGTTGTCCTGGAGCGCTCACCTCGGGCCCGGGAAGTGGTGGTGGAAAGGGGGAGTGGGTCAGGTTAAGGGTCATGCACTCCTAATGACGTAATGGTCAACGTGCTCCCCTGCCCCCCCCCCCCCCCATACACCTCTTCCTTCTCTTGTACATGTTTCTGCACTTAGAGAGGAACTGGAAGGATCGACGGATTAAGAGAGAGAGAGAGAGAGAGAGAGAGAGAGAGAGAGAGAGAGAGAGAGAGAGAGAGAGAGAGAGAGAGAGAGAGAGAGAGAGAGAGAGAGAGAGAGAGAGAGATAACAAATTAACTTTGTCTATATATACACATGCATATACTCACACATATGTATGTGTGCATGCACAAACATACACTATACAAAACCCAAGAAAAAATCACAAAACAAACACTCAGAAACAAACAAACAAACGCAAATGAAACACGCAAATTCGCCACGCAAAAAGCAAACAACAGGGCGCTTTCATTCAGTCTCTCTCACAGCACAGGCAACAAGTGGCTTGAGTTACTGCTTCTGTCCCCCGCACCGACTCGAGTTACCGGGCCCTTGTCTGGCGCGCCTGTGGAGGCAGTGATGGAATGATAACTCTCTTTGGCTGCGGCGGTTGTGGCTTTGGTGGCGAAGGTGGTGGTGCTGGGATGTTGGTTGTGACGAAAATGCCTTTGATGTTGTGACTGTGGTGTTAGGAATGGAAGTTGCTATAGTTGTGACAGTAGTGATGTTAGGAGTGATGGTCATGGTGATAATGAAAGCAAAGGTGATAATCATACTGGTTGTAACGGAGATAACAACAACATAAATAATACCACAGAAATAACAACGTTGCAATGCAACACATAACAAGCAAAAGCAGGTAGGCTGAAACCGCCACAAACACGACCTTCAGCATTCCAGGCAACGCCAGCACCATGACAAGAGAGACGAGAAGAGGGAGAGGGAGAAGGAGAAGAAAGAAGAGGTAGAGGAGAAGGTAAAAAAGAAAGGGAGATTGGAAGACGAAGGAGTAAGAGGAAGAGGGGTAGGAGAAGGGAAATGGAAGGGAGAAAGAACAAGGGGATGGAAAAAACGAAAAGAGGAGAAGAGGCAGGACAAGAAAATGAGAATGGGGAAGAGGAAGAAAAAATAAGGATAGATA
>NC_061831.1:27224410-27226910 GCF_019202785.1 Penaeus chinensis
TGTACGGGCCTGCCACGAGGGGGCAAGGCCTGTGAGTAACGACGGAAGAGATACCAACTACATCCATCGAGTTCGTTTCGTTTAAGCACGGTGTACCGAGTCTATTAAGTTCTCTATCAAGTCTATGAAGTCTATTAAGATCGCTATATTGTGTCGATTAATTTTGCAGATCATCAAATCCACCCCTATCACCTAGTTTACTAATCAATAATAACCACCGATATTAGCCTGGTTATCAGTCGCCAACCAATTAAATCCGACTTACCTTCCACTTCACCAACTTACATCAACTATCTTCTCATCGCAGTACTAACCCTACACACCTCCAATTTACACACCGTAATGCCAACCTACATCGCCCACTTTACTCATCACTCTACCCACCGAGTTCATCCAGTTTACTCATCCTCCTCGACCTCGTGACCTCTCGAGTAACTGCCGAGGTCATTAGCATGTAAATCAGGGCTGGCGGAGGGCCTGTCTCCGTCGCAGACTCAACGACTTCGTGGCCGAGGAAACAAAACAACAACATGGCGGACGGCGACTTCCGGTGTGTTGTAACGGCCATTTTGGGTATTGGCAGATACTTTTTCAACGATCAACTGAATATATATTTGAATGTTCTGTTTTTTCTTTACTTCTGCTTATCTGAGTATAAATATCAAGGTAATTGCTTACCTGCCAAGTCTTCCTTTATAAATGCTTTCCTGCGAACGAGCGAGCAAGAGAGAGAGAGAGAGAGAGAGAGAGAGAGAGAGAGAGAGAGAGAGAGAGAGAGAGAGAGAGAGAGAGAGAGAGAGAGAGAGAGAGAGAGAGAGAGAGAGACGGTGGAGAAGATGACAAAGAAGAGGAGAGTAAGAAAAAAAAGATTGAATCCTGAACAAACCCTTTTGGGTTTTCTTGTCATCAGTTAATTCATCGAATATTACTGTTTTCAAAATCAAAGTCAAACAAAAACTCAAGAAATTTCAAAGAAGGAAACCAGACACTGGTACTCGAATTGTGTTTACTGCCCGATAGCAGAGCGTTCGATCCTGAAACAGTTTTCTCACCAGTTTTTCAAACAGATTTGAAAAAACATATTTATATACGTAATTCCAACGACCTAAAATTGCTGCTGTCAAGATTTTTAATTCGAATTCAGGTACTGCTTACCCCCTCCCCCTTACCATGTTATACATTAGCTCCCACCCCCACCCCCACCCCACCCCCTTCTCGCCGCAAAATCAGCGCAGGGACTT
Organism: Penaeus chinensis; assembly: GCF_019202785.1. NCBI lineage: Eukaryota > Metazoa > Arthropoda > Malacostraca > Decapoda > Penaeidae > Penaeus > Penaeus chinensis. The sequence continues at coordinate 27,225,652 of NC_061831.1, forward strand.
TGAAACAATAAGGAATTTTCCCGCTGACGTGTCAGTTATAATGACAGGCTCTGCGAGGCCTCTATATATCATCGCTTATGGCGCTTAACAATGGCTCGGTGATCTGCCAACGTACACCCCCACCCCCTCCTGCCCCTCCCCATTCCCTCTTCCTCTCCCCTAACACCATTTTCACCCCATTAATCCGTGGGAGCTTCTTAGACCTCAACGATACACCTGCTGAAGACAAGACAGACAGACAGACCTGCCGGCCCCGTAACACCTGACCCGCGCGGGGGGAATAATTTTTTTTTTTTTTTTTGGGGGGGGGTGACGGACAAGGGACAAGGGCTTCTGTTGTAGGGGCCTGTGGGGGGGAAGGTAAAAAGGTGAGAGAGAGAGCGGTAAGGGGAGGAGGAGGTGTGAGAGAGAGCGGTCGAGAGCAAGGGGAGGGAGAGAGAGAGGTATGGGAAGTAGTAGGGGAGGGAAAGAGTGAGGGGAAGGAGAGGGAGGGAGAGAGGGAGAGAGAGAGAGAGAGAGAAGAGGAAGAAGAAGCAGCCACTAATTCAAACTAAAGACAATAAAGAGATAAAGTTACAGGAGCGAGATAAAAAACGAATGACCCATGGCGGGGAAGACACCCACCTCTGCCACACACAGACACACCAGTTATTTCTCGTTACACTTTTAACTTTAACAGTCGGTTATTTAACTGCAGCTGTTAAGTAAACCTGCAGACACGTAATTGTGTGCACGACTCTGCGCGGGTGGCCATACTCGCCCCTGGTTAGAGAGAAAAAATGTACATAATATCTCAATATATTCATTACATCTTCATTTGGCGGTTCAAATTCCCCGCCGAAATGACTGTCCTGACTCTGGCTTCGGCTTCGGCGCGTCCCTTATTCCTAATTCATTTCAATCAAACATCCCCGACGGTCTAAGTGAACAACGGCTTATTTGCATATTCGGAATCTCATTCTATAAAACCGAAGTTCTCCCTCTCGATAAACAAACGCCATATGCGATGCCCGAAAGCCAGATGGTTTGAAAAGGGGAGGCGCCTCGGCGGAGGACCCGCGATGGAGTCATTACCGCGGCCGCGACCGCCGTGGTGGCCCGGCTCCTTGCAGGATGGGTGGTCCTCCCGAAGGAGTAACTCAGGCTAGGAGACACGGAAGATGAAAAGGAGAGAAAATTGATGATCGAAGGATGGGTTTCAGGGAGGCTCAAGGTCGAGTGATAAATAGAGACGTTGGGAGCGGATAAAGAAAATTGCG
>NC_061831.1:27241910-27256910 GCF_019202785.1 Penaeus chinensis
AGTAATGTAAACAAATGAGAAAGAAGTAGATTAAAGGTTGTAAATAAATTAGAAATAAATTACGGGATAGAAAGAAAGATCGTGGGGAAGGGGGTTGGGGTCACAATAATTTAAATTCGTGTTAGGATTCTACACCCACTAAACGTCTGAAGACTGAACATCAATTCAAATCGCCCCACTTTATTCGCTGCAAATTGGACTTATATCCCCACTCATTCTAGCTTCTATATTGGCTAGTGTAGTTCATCTATCTGCCCCCCCCCCCCTCACCCCCCCCGAGCTGATTTATCTCCCTTTCGAAATTTTGTCAGTGATAATTGATGCAGTCGCGACTCTACAATTAGCCAATGCCAGAGATGACGACGACGATGATAACGATGATGACAATAATCCTAATAATAATGAAAATCATATATTTAATTAATAATAATAATAACATAATAATGATAATAACAATTATTATTATCACTATGATAATGATACTACTACTAGTAATAATAATAATACTAATAGTACTAATAATACTATGACTACAATGTTGATAAATAAATTAAGAGAACAGCAGAAGGGCCGATTTCCGAGGAACACCTGTCAACAGATTTTCAGACGCTTTGGTATGTCCATCCGGGAGAGGAAATGCCCCTCTCTCTCTCTCTCTCTCTCTCTCACCCCCTCTCTCCTCCTGTCTGTCTGTCTGCCTGTCTCTTTCCGCCCTCCTGCTGATCACTCCCATCCTCCCTCTCCATCTGCCTCAATTCCCCGTCACTCTCTTTCTCTCCCTTTCCATCTCCCTCTTCGCCCAGAGGACAGGCAGAGGACGAACTACGCCCCCAGGATAACTTATAGATTGAGGGGGGACTGCGGACGGGAGTCATTTTCCTCCCCGGTGGCCGCGTTTTGGGTGGGGGAGGGGGAGGGGGTAAGAGGGAAGGGGGAGGGGGTAGAGGAGGGGGCAGAGTTGTTAGAAGGAAAGGGGGAAGCGGGGAGGAAGGGAGAGGAGAGAGAGAAAAGGGTGGAAGGAGAGGGGGTAAAAGGAGAAGGGGGGGAGTGGGAGTAGGTCAAAAGGAGTTGGAGTAGAGAAGAGGAAAATGGAAGCAGGAGGGAAAGAAGGAGGCGCAGGGGAAGAAGAAGGAGAGGACTTGAGGAGATTTATAAGAGCAGGAGAGAGAGGAAAGGAGTGGGTAGATCAAGGAATTAATAGAGGAGCAAGATGGAAGGAAACTGAGGGAAAGAGAGGAGAGGGAGAGAAGAAAGGATGGATGAAACAAGAGGAAGGGTTGAGAGGAAGGATACAGGAGACGGGAAGCGTTAGGAGACAGGACACGAAGAGGAGGAAACAGGTGAAGGGAAGGGAAAGGAAGGGAAGGAAGGGGAGAAGGGAAGGTAGGTGGAAAGGAGGAGGAGGGGAAGGGAGAGAAGTAAAGGGAAGGAAATCGAGGGGGAAGAAACGAGGAGGAGGGGAAGGGAGGGGGGAAAGCGAGGAAGGTAGGAAGGGAGGGAAGAGGAGGAAAGAAGAGGGGGAGAGTGGGGGTAAGGAGGGAGGGAAGAGGATGGGGGAAGGAGGAGGACAGGCGCGGAGGGAAGGGAGGGGAGGGCGGCCACGCTTCCCAAGCCCTGGACGCGTGCGAGTGCGAGCGAGGGATAACTCCGCTCCGGTTGCTGACTGCGGATTAAGGACCTGAATTATTGAGGTGATTATCGTAGACAAAGGAATGGAGACGACTGGATGATAATGGAAAACAATAGCATAAGAAATGATGCTAATAATAACGATAAAATAAAATATTGAACCATAAACTTCATCACCACCAGGACATCCCACCCAAATTCCCCAAACGTCCGTCCGCCCCGATCCCCGCCCGCCCGCCCGCCATGGCTTGCAGAGCGGGCGTTCCGGGCGGCCGGCCCCCGCGCGACGTGTGTCAGCAGCCTTGGGCCGTGAGAACCTCCTTGAGCAAAGACACGCCGCGGGCCATGTATGCTACGGATGTCCTTCTAGAATGCCGCCTCTGTCCTTATTATGTTTTCTATAATTTTATTATGTCTCCTATATTCTTTACACACCGTCTGCGCAACATCTAGGGTCGTATAGATTAATTATAAAGCATTCTATGTCCTTTATACTGCCTTTCGAAGCCTTTATAATGCTTTTCGTGCCCTTCATAACACCTTCATGCTCTTTTTATTTGCAGCTGATATCAGTTTTTTTAAAGTTTTTTAAAAGTTTAGTTTTGATTCCATTTATTACAATGGATATTCTTGGTGTGACATACTGTCTGTTTCATTTTGCTTCTAAACTATCCCCTGTGTGCAAGGAATGGCCGGGGTTGCCATCCACTGGCGGCGAGGGATTTGAACGCAGGTCAGCAAGATTGCTAGACGAGAACGCTACCGCTGCACCACACAGCACACATGTTAAATTTATGGGCTTATCAATATGGTTGAATGGCCTTTTTATATGTCTACGAATTCTTTCAGAGGTATTCTTTTTTGTTTTCTGTTATTCCTTATCTTTATATTAATTGATGATAATGTGATTATCAGGGTCTCTCTCTCTCTCTCTCTCTCTCTCTCTCTCTCTCTCTCTCTCTCTCTCTCTCTCTCTCTCTCTCTCTCTCTCTCTCTCTCTCTCTCTTTCTCTTTCTCTTTCTCTTTCTCTTTCTCTTTCTCTTGCTCTTGCTCTTGCTTCTTGCTCTTGCTCTTGCTCTTGCTCTTGCTCTTGCTCTCTCTCTCTCTCTATCTGTCTACATATCTCTCTTTCTCTCTAAGAAGTAAACCTCTATGGCAATGGCTATCTTGATTATTATGATGTATCAGGCGATGGAAATGAGGTAGATGGTGATAATGATAATAATTGTAGTGATTATGGTAACAACAATAATAATGAATACATTTTAGGAATCTACAATTGACAACACCTAATTTAGTGGTTGACAGAAACTCGATTTTTTTGTCAGACATCACAAGTAAAACATGAAATCGACAGTAAGTCAATTCAGGATACAAATCATGCATTAATTGCACTCGTATCTATCTATTATCTGACTGCATCACATAAACCATTATATCAAGTATATGTAAACTATCCTGTATCACCTCTTCTCCCCACACGAAAAAAAAAAAAAAAAAAATATATATATATATATATATATTTATATATATATGTATATATATATATATATTTATATATATATGTATATATATATATATTTATATATATGTATATATATATATATAAGCCCATAAATTTAACATCGAGCAACGGAAATTACTGGAGTTAAGTCAAGTGTATTAAATATTTTCCCCTTGCCTTTTTCCCCTGAGAGAGCCAGGGCGTCTTTTAAGGCTAAGAGACATGCCAGGCTTGGAGTTCTGCACATACCGGCCACTCGAGACTTCGTGCACGGCATCTGGGCTTCAGCATTCTCGACTATAGCAGAAGACCGACGGGGAGGATGGGAGTGTCGTGTGCGTGTGTGGGAGGATGTGTGTGGGGAGAGGAAGGGGTGTGTGGGTATTGTGGTGGGGTATATACGTGTGGGGAAGGTTGTATGTGTATGTGGGTTTGTGTAGGGAAGAGGTGTGTATAGCACTTGTTTAAGTATGTGTGTGAAGGAAGAAGAATGTTTGTGTAGGTGGTGCATGATATAAAAAACGAAAACGAGAGCAATATGGAAGATTAGAGAACGAAACGCACAAAGAAGAGGCCAACAGAAATATAGAAACAGCAGCTACGGAGATAGCTTTTACTAGAGCCCGCCAGCCTGTCAGCTCCAGAGAGCGCGAGAGCCCCGCGCAACACCACAGGAAAGGTGCATCTGCTAACATAACTCCACGTAAGCTTCCGGTCACGACGGGCATCATGGCGGGTGGTCACGTGACGATTTTTTAAAAAGTTTTGTTGAGACATCCTGTTATTAGATGCGGTTCAGTGAGCTGCGGTTGTTTTTTTTTTTTTTTTATTCCTTTCTTTCAGAAGGAGATGGAGGAGGGAGGATGGACAGAGTGAGAGTGAGAGTGAGAGAGAGAGAGAGAGAGAGAGAGAGAGAGAGAGAGAGAGAGAGAGAGAGAGAGAGAGAGAGAGAGAGAGAGAGAGAGAGAGAGAGATCCGACAAAAGAAAAGGAGAAAGCCGAAGAGAATAAAAACGAAAAAAGAAAAAGAGACAAAGGGACATCAAGAGAGTGAGCAAAGAGAAAGAAACACAGGCAGAGGAACCAGAGAACAATCGCAACCGGCGAGAAGAGCGTGCCCGAAGAGCCCGGGCGGGGCGCGCCTATAAACCCGCGCCGAAACGACTTCCGCGCGGATCCCTCGCAGGGGCGGAGGCATAAAACGCGGACGGTGGCATTTCTTCGCAGCATTTCCTTTTCACTCTTTATTAGCTTAACTGTCGCCGAGAAAAGATGATAAATAGATAAATGAGAATAATAAGAAATTGGAACATGATTTCAATCCGAAGGTCTTCAATACAAAGACAGATGAGGAGGAAAAAGAAAAGTTGGAAAATGAAGAACGAGAGAAAAGGAAAAATAAGAAAAACGAAGATATGATGACGCAATAGAAGAAAAAAAATGGAAATTTTAAAATGAAGAAGGGAAAGCAAGAAAAAAAAACAAGAACAAGAAAGACAGAAAGAAAAGTATATATAAATACAACTTTTCGCACCAAAGTACAAGTGAAAAATTTCCGAAATGGCTTTGAAAAGGCTCTGCTGCAACGGACTGACTCTCGGCTCGCTGCTGCGCTGTAGTGTAACTCCATTTTCGAAATGAAGTTGGACGCGAAAAGATATTAAATTTTGACCCACGATTGTTCTATTATGCAAATGAGGACAAGCTGCCTTGGCAAAAAATGGGATGTATATTGCTCGTGTCTTGTCTCTGGCTCTTGCCTATCTGTCTCTCTGTGTCTGTCTGTCTCGTGGATTTCTGCATTTCTGTGTGCCTGTTGTATGCGCCTCTGTCTGTCGGTCTGTTGCTCTCAGCTTGACTGCCTGCCTCCCCGCCTGTCTCGTGTCGCTCTCGCCAAGTTTGAAATCATGTTTTATAATTAATTCACGGAAATAATTCAAGTCCACGCGAAGAATACTGCAACATGTTACAGAAACACAGACTAATGACAATTATAGTTATAGAAGTAGCAGCAGCAGTTGTAGAAGCAGTAGTAGTAGTAATAGTATCAGTAGTATTGTTCAGCTGAGTAGAGTAGAGTAGAACAGAGTAGAGTAGAGCAAAAGATATAACTATAAGCAGCAGTAGTAGTAGCAATTTTTGTTTCTATTATACTAATAACAAATACAACAATACCACTACACCTACTAATGAAACAAACGAATCTGCGTCGCGCCGCGGCCTCCCTCCCGTCGCGACAGAGCTTTTACTCACAAGACACTAGGCTCCACGAGAAATAAGGAAAGACAATATAGTATATCCCTTTAATCCCCATGACAGCCTCTCCTCTCGTAAAGACGTCAAGTAATGAGCGAATTCTAGCGTCTTCGTTTCCGTCTGGAGATACTGTGACAGTTCTCTTTCTCTTTCTCCGTCTTCGCGTTGAGCATAAGGTCGTTTAACTAATTATTTAGACGACGGGCGAGTTATGTTCTCTGGGGATTTCTTGATGGTGTCGTTTGACTTGTGACTTTCGGAGAGTGATGAGTCTCTCTCTCTCTCTCTCTCTCTCTCTCTCTCTCTCTCTCTCTCTCTCTCTCTCTCTCTCTCTCTCTCTCTCTCTCTCTCTCTCTCTCTCTCTCACTCACTCTCTCACTCACTTTCGTGTCAAGTCCCCAATATAAGAAAGCAATAAGAAAGAAATTATGAATATTAATGCACGCACTCGTACGCGCGTGTTAATATTCAAACCTTTAAACACATCGGTGACAAGTACGAGACAAGCCCATCGTACTTCGGCAGAAATCCGATGAGCAGAAGCAGAGGAACGCGAGATGCCACGTAAGTAGCGAGATATATTTACCTGCGAGGCCTTCCAGCACAGGTGTTCTGGACGCCATACCCACGCACACGCACACAGGTACAGACACGCACACACTCACACATATTAATTGAAGCCACATTGATTAGTCTGTGAGAGTTACCAATCCGTTAGAAACCGCCATTGGTCTCAGGTCCGACTGAATACCACAGCGAATCCTCAGGGGCAATGAAAATCCACCAATACGTCTTCTGTTTTCTACTTGGCATTTAAGCTTTCGTTATCAAAGGGATGCTATGCTAAAAATATGAAACGAGCCGCAAAATCGATAACCTCACCAATTTTCGTTTCTTTTCTTTATTTTTTCTACTTCATAACATGAGACAAAGAGGCGTTGTTCCATTACTCATTCAGTTCGATCATTTTTCCAGATTTCTTCGTCCAATCCGGCCTCCGTCCTAGCACCGGGTCTAAATCAGGTGACAGGTGAGCGATGACTTGTGCGGGGAGTGAAGGCTTCAGCGACGCGCGGTTTAATGTGCGAACGGTCACCTTCCTGAATCGAGTTGCCGGCTGTGCGTTTGTCGGCCGAAGGCGTCCCCGAGAGGTAGCCACGCCAGAACAACGATGATTCAAATAAGAGAATCTATCTGATATTTCTATGAAACAGTAACATTAGTCTATAGAGACAACTCTATGTTCTCATTCTCAGAAATGCAAAAATGCGAGGGAATGCCAGACATGGCGTCGAGTCCCCGAAGTGCGAAAATCGCCCCGGGCGGAAAGGTGGCTGACCAAGCAGCTACCGCTCACGTATGTGAACAAACATCTTGCACCTTTACGCACCCTGTTCTGGGCGGGCGAACTCAAGTCACACGGACTTTTCGGGTACCTTTTGTCTTCGGGGTCGAATACTGTCGGTCGATGGCGTTTAAAAAAGAGAATCATTCAAAATGTTAATCTGAATATCCATCGCCGGTTCCCAGCAACGCACCAACGTTTTAACTGGGTCCTCCTGCAAAATGCGCCATGAAAGAGAACTGGAGCTAAAATCGCGGAAACAAAAACTCCACAAACATTTGTCCTCCGACATAAAAATTGCAACTGCGCGGAATTTTCTCGTTTCTTTACAGCCAAGGCTAGAAGAGGCAAAAAGGAAAAAAGGGTTATTTGTCCTGCCCAGCTCCGACGGCGCCGCTGACGGATGTGAAGGAAGGCGGCGCTTCTCCCAAACACCTAGGTTCAGAAGTCATTGTCAGGTCTTACATCTTTTCTATTCGTCGTTTTTTCCTTCTTTGTTCACTCTTTTTGCTCCCGAATTTCTCGCCAAGAACGGGGAAAGGTCACTGATTCTCACACGTACCTCCGCCGAAGAAGACAGTTGAGTTCTGTGACTTTAAGCTGACGGGGGAAAAATCCTATGAATAAGCTAATTTAGTTGCAGCTATAAAAATTGGTCCGCCAAGCAAGCCACAGGCATTTACCATCAGAGCAAATTTTAAAAATGTTACTACCTAACGGAATTCAAATCCTTTACGATACATACATTCGCCATTTGCACTAAAGACAAAAGAAAAAATGCCGCAAATGCACAGAAAAAGAAATGAAAAATAACCAAAATCAAACGAAACGAGACACGCTTCAACGATAAAAGTGTGGTTGGGGGAAAGGGGGATAAAGGGCAAAAAATACAACACAATGGCACAACACCTTCTAAGTGGGGGAGGGAAGGGCAGGGGGGAGTGCAACACTAAAAAGCCAAAGCGACGTGGACAAAACTAAAAAGCAAAGACAGTGTGGATATAGGGGAAACTGGGAACGAAGGGAGAAGAAAAAATCCAAATCCCCCTAGATTTCTCCCCTAAAGCAGCACCTTCCGAAATTGTTTTCTCGCCGCCACACCCGCGCTTTCCCACACTTTACATTCTTGGGCGGGCGGTCAAGTTGCGCTAGGGTGCTCGGCAGGTGGGCGGGTGGGTGGGTTGGCGCTACTTTGGGTCGACGATGGGCGTAGACGTGATATTTTTTCACGGGCGCTGGACACAAATAAACATCCACGGCCTTCGAAGACGTGGCGCGTCCGTGTGTTTGTGACATCGTGACTTGGCCGCTGGGACCTGCTCCGCATCGCTAGCTGCCTTTGGAGCTCGGTTCGCGTTTTATCTATACTTTTTTCGTTGATTCACTTATTTCCTTAATTTTCTGTTCATTTTTCTCTGTATTTCGTTATTCGGCTATTCATTCGTTTACCTATTTAGAAATTTGTTTATTAATTTATACACATATTTACTTATCTATATATGCAACTAAGCATTTTATTCATTCATTAATCAATATACCTATTTACCTCTTTATTCATTTATTCATATGATCGCTTTCTGGTCCCGCAGAGACATCAGAACGACCAGAGATAGTCATAACGACATAATGACGAAAAACTTAATGCAAGACAGTCAATTCATACTAACTTGATAAAAGAGGCCGGAGAATAAACGACTAAAGTGAGAAGGAAAAAACAACAACCCTTCCTGTTTTCTTTCTTCTTACTTCCTAACCAACTTTATTAGATCCGTCCCCCCCCCCCCCCCCCCATTAGTCATCCTGGGCCAGGCTAGGCCTCCTGCGAGTCATAACTGCCGACACACTAGGGCGATTTCGTGTGCGTGTGAAGGGTAGGGATATTACGTACATGCAAACGTACATACATTCATTCGTACGTGTATATGTATGTATAAACAGAGAGGGAGGGAGGGAGGGAGGGAGGAAGGGAGGGAGAGGGGGAGAGAGGGGGAGGGAGAGAGGGAGGGAGGGAGAGAGAGAGAGAGAGAGAGAGAGAGAGAGAGAGAGAGAGAGAGAGAGAGAGAGAGAGAGAGAGAGAGAGAGAGAGAGAGAGAGAGAGAGAGGGGGGGGGAGGGGGAGAGAGAGAGGGAAAGAGAGAGGGAGAGGGAGAGGGAGAGGGAGAGGGAGAGGGAGAGAGAGAGAGAGAGAGAGAGAGAGAGAGAGGGAGGGAGGGAGGGAGGGAGGGAGGGAGGGAGGGAGAGAGAGAGAGGGAAAGAGGAAAGAGAGAAAGAGGAAAGAGAGAAAGAGAAAGAGTGAGAGAGAGAAGAGAGAGAGAGAGAGAGAGAGAGAGAGAGAGAGAGAGAGAGAGAGAGAGAGAGAGAGAGAGAGAGAGAGAGAGAGATACGGAGAGAGAGAGAGACACAGAGAGAGAGAGAGAGAGAGACATAGAGAGAGAGAGAGAGATACAGAGATAGAGAGAGATACAGAGATAGAGAGAGAGATACAGAGATAGAGAGATAGAAAGAGGAGAGAGAGAGAGAGAGAGAGAGAGAGAGAGAGAGAGAGAGAGAGAGAGAGAGAGAGAGAGAGAGAGAGAGAGAGAGAGAGAGAGAGAGAGAGAGAGAAATAAACAAGCAAACAAACGCATGCATACAACTTATGCAGGGAAACCCTAAGACCCACAAAAGCGAAACAAAATAGAACAAAGCAATCTCTTTCTCCTCTCCCCCCCTATTCTCTGACGCCGATAACAAACACAATTATCTTACGGGAGGAGAGGGTAGTACAGTACTATGTCATAGAGGGCAGTACAGTACTATGTCATGCCCTCGACGCCTCTTCCGGAACACAAACGGTCACAGAACACGCGAGAAGGGTTTCCGTAACTGTGATTGGGTTGGGAAGTGCGGCGATAAATCCTTCGACTAAATGGGGATAAAGAGGAAACAACGCAGACATATTGACTATAAATGAAGAAAGAAACAAACAAACAAAGACCCCGATATATGTGTGTAAGTGCGTAAGTATGTATGTCCTTCATTAACATTGCCTCGTAAGAAACTAAACACATCGGTTATCTAGATAACTTCCACCATTCAAATAAAAAAAAGAAAAGCACGAAAAGCGAAAAAAAACTAATCAAGAAAAAAACAGGATGATGAAAAACACGAACGGAAACCACTAAAATGAATAAATCCCGAACGAAGAAAAATTCCTCCAAGCAATTCCCGTCACTCTGGCCCTCTGGCGGCGAGAGAGGCAATCAGGCGGAGGTCCTCGACGGCGGCGACCTGATCCAGCACATCGCTCAGGTCCTAATGGCGGCCTGATTAAGGGACACGACGGAAACACAACGAAATAGTTTCCCTTCTTTCTGTTTTACTTTTTTTGGGGGGATGGGGTGAAGGAGGAGAGGACTTTTCTATTTGGGGGGGAGGGAGATGAGCGGAGGAGGGGGTCCATTCTCGAAACTAAAAATCTTAAATGGCGGCGGTCGTTTTATATATATTTTTTATCTTACGTCTTAGTTCTTTCTCTTTTTTAAGTCCTTTCAGTTCTGTCACTAATTAATGGACGTGAACGATTTTGCCGGGAGTTATTTTCCATTTTCTTTCTTCGATTTCTATTGGCGCTGTTGATTACGAGACGGTCCTTCTCGGCGGGGCTTTTGTGGAGAGGAACAAGTGAAAAGAGAGGAAGGGAGAATGACGATAAAAAAGAGAGGAAGAGGAAGAGAAGAGGAAAGAATCATGGAGAGGTATTGAGAAAACGAAATAACAATACCAAACTCCGAGAAGTCCGGAAAAAAATAAACAACGGCAATTCGTAAAAACAGAATTAGCAGCAATGCTGTCAGAAAAACACTATACAAACCAAGATAAAGCACAAAAAATACCCTTCCCACACAAGAAGAAAAACTGCCACTGCCACAGGAGGGAAGCAGGCACTTATCCAAACGGGCGAAACAAGGCAGGGTATAATAATGCCATGTCACCTGCTAAAGTTAGCGGCGAAAGAAAACGAGCGTCTTTCCGCTAATCCAATGAGCGGCCGCGGGAGGAAGAGAAAGTCGCGAGTGCGCGTCGTGAGTGCCGCTGATGAGGCTGGGCTGCCCACTTGACGCCCGGCCGCTCGTTGGCGGTTCCCGGAGAGAGGTTGATGTGTGGCGGGGGCGGGGGAGGTGTGAGGGGGGAGAGAGAGAGAGGTTGGAGTATTGGCGAGGGGTAGAGAGGGATACAAAGGAAACAACGGAACGGAAACAAGAATCAGCATAATCAGCACAATCAGCATTACCCCCCCCCCCCCCCCACCTCAACAATCCTAAAAATCCCTTCTGAACGCTTGCTTGGCGACGCATATCACGTGATCAGCGAGGCGGATGGGAGGGGGGGGGGGGGGGTGCGTGATTGTCCCCGGCCTCGCTTTCTGACTCCTTTGTGTATTGCCTATCCTGCCTATCCTCCCTTGCCCTCCTTATCTCTTCCTATCTGAGATCTACGAGATAATATTATCTTGGGGAATGTCAGGATGACTCTTAATGATTCTAGTGTCGTGGTTGAAGGTAGTTCACGAGGGGAGTGGAGGATGAGGAGGAGGAGGAAGAGGAGCAAGAGGAGGAGGAGGAGGAGGAGGAGGAGGAGGAGGAGGAGGAGGAGGAGGATGAGGAGGAGGAGGAGGATGAGGAGGAGGAGGAGGAGGAGGAGGAGGAGGATGAGGAGGAGGAGGAAGAGGAGCAAGAGGAGGAGGAGGAGGAGGAGGAGGAGGAGGAGGAGGAGGAGGAGGAGGAGGAAGAGGAGCAAGAGGAGGAGGAGGAGGAGGAGGAGGAGGAGGAGGAGGAGGAGGAGGAGGAGGAGGAGGAGGATGAGGATGAGGATGAGGAGGAGGAGGAGGAGAGGAGGAGGAGGAGGAGGAGGAGGAGGAGGAGGAGGAGGAGGAGGAGGAGGAGGAGGAGAAGGAGGAGGAAGAGCAGGAGGAGGAAGAGCAGCAGGAGGAGGAAAGGAGGAGGAGGAGGAGGAGGAGGAGGAGGAGGAGGAGGAGGAGGAGGAGGAGGAGGAGGAGGAGGAGGAGGAGGAGGAGGAGGAACAGGAGGAGGAGGAGGAGGAGGAAAGGGAGAAAGAGCAAGAGAAGTAGGAGGGGAGGAGGAGCAAACAACAACAACAAAAAACAGGAGGAAAATCAAAAGCCGGTTCCCTTTCTAGGTAAACATCTACCATGTCCTCCGTTTACCAACGCCATTTAATCAACAACCATCAAAAGAAAGCAGAAAAGGCAAAAGAAAAAGACATTGCAAACAATCTGTAGAAAAACAAAAACAATACGAATCCGGGATATGCAAATGACCTATAGCTATTCCTTATTTTGTCCATTGTTTACCTCAATGTACTCGAAAACGGGACTAAACGGCCTCCATTGTTCCTTTTATGGACAGTTCTTTTCTGGGATGGACTGGGCCAGGGACAGAGGGCAGGGGAAGGGGAAGGATAAGGGGAAGAGGGAGGGGGATAGGAGAAAAAGTGGGAGGGGGGATAGGGGAAGGAGTGAGAGGGGGGAAGGTTATGGGGAAGAAACGGGAGAGGGCTAAAAGGAAAAGAGAGGGAGAGGAAGGGTAAGGGAGGGAAAGGTAGGTGTAGGGAGAAGTTAAGGGGAAAAGAGGGGATGGGTAGTAACAGGGTGAGAGGAAGAGGAAGAGAGGGGGTGGGCAGGGCGAGGGAATAAAAGTGGAGGGGGTAGAATGAGGGAAAGAGAATAAAACTGGGTCTAGGTACGATAATGGAGAGGCACTGGGATGGGGTAGAGTAAAGGGGGAGGGGGTAGAATGGCTATACATCTACGAACCACTTATTAGATTTCGCGTCTAGATTCCTCGGCGTTTTCTTAGCGCCGAATTGCCAGCCCCTCCAAGCCCGGCCCCCGACACTCACGTGATGGAACAATGGCAGAGGAAGCGGTAAGGAGGTTGTCGGAGTAGGGGGAGGGAGATGAGAGGGAAGGAGGGAGAGGAGGGAGGGAGGGAAGAAATGAAGAAAGGAGAGAGGGGAGAGGGGCCGGGAGAAAGAGTGGGAGAGGGTGAAACGGAGAGAAGGAGTGAAGAAGAGAGGAGAGAGGAGATAGATAGATAGATAGATAGATAGATAGATAGATAGAGGAAACACAAAAGTGGGAGGAATAGAAAAAGGGTAAAAAGGGAGAAGGAAAGAGGAGCAGAAGAGGGTGAGAGAGAGGGTCGAGAGAGGGGGGAGGGTCGAAGAGGGGGAGAGGGAGAGAGGGAGAGAAGGGGGAAAGAAAAGGAGATCAAATATCGCCCATCAAAGAATCGATGTCAAAAGAGATCGGCCACCTACTCCAATCCCCAAAACCTACTCCTGCGCTTACTCCTTCCCTACCGCTTGGGTCCTCCTCTCCCTACCCTACGCTTGTGCCCTCCCTATGCTCATACCCACCGCGTTCCCTGACCCCCTTCCCTCTCGACCCCCTCCGTCTCCGGCTCCTGCGCCCCCCCCCCCCCCTCCTCGTTCAACGTAGAGTAATCGGTGTCTTGTCATCATAGTGGAACCCGATGGAGCGGGTAACCCGATACCCGAACATCCGGCACCCGGGAACTGATACGGACGGGGGATTTTCTCCCATGGGATCGACTCCATTTAAAAAGCCAAGTTCACAGATAAGCTTTATACCTAGAGGCTATAGATATATGTATGTCATTGCATAGCTATAAACAATCTCTCCCTCTCTTGATTATTCAATCGAACATCACAGTAATAATAACCATTACATCTAATGTTAATTCGCCCTTTCGTCGCCTCCTTTTCCGCCAGCGTACTGCCGCGTTTCTCCCTCTGCCGGCGTCTGCGGCAGAGCGGCAGCTTCGGTTCCCGCGGATGAGTCTCCGGATTAGGTTACCAATCACAGGCTTTTGGAACTGGAAGGGAGAGGCAAAGGCAGGGCGAGTTGAAAGGGGACAAGGGTGGAGAGAGGAGACACTTAATTGAAGCTAAGGGAAGGGGGAGGGAGTTTTGTGAGTAAGGGAAGAAGGGAAAGGGTAAGAAGGGAGGAAGAGGAGTGGGAGAGGGACATATTGAGAATAAGGGAGGAAAGGGAAGGGTGATAAGGGAGGAAAATGAGAGGGAGAGGGATATTCTGAGAAGGGAGAAAGAGGAAATGTAAGGGGAGAGGGTGAGAAGGAAGGGAAAGGAAGAGAAGGAAAATAAAAAGGGTAATAGTGAAAAGAAGAGGAAAGGCAAGAAGACACCAACGAATGAAAAATAACGGAGAAAAATCAGCAACTATGTTCAATAGGAATAAAGGGATGAAAGGAGGAATGCAGACAGGGAATAAGACAGGAAAATAGGAACAGAAAAAAAGAGAAACAGACACGACAAATGAGAAGCAGAAAAGAGGAAGAGAAAAAAGGGTTTGACCGAATCCGCCCCCCCCCCCCACAATCAAGCCCCACAAGAAGCCAGCGGCGTCCCCAAAGGTGAGCTTAATAAAGGGAATCCCGGAGCTCAATCGATCTGCCGAAAGCTGTTTCCGGTTTAAGGATATCCCGCGTGAGAGGATTTGGTGCTGTTTCCGGCATGGAAAGAGGAAAATCTCTCTCCCTCTCTCTCTCTCTCTCTCTCTCTCTCTCTCTCTCTCTCTCTCTCTCTCTCTCTCTCTCTCTCTCTCTCTCTCTCTCTCTCTCGCTCTCTCTCTCACTCCCCCTCCCTCTCCCTCCCTCCCCCTCCCTCTCCCTCTCCCTCTCCCTCTCCCTCTCCCTCTCCCTCTCCCTCTCCCTCTCTCTCTCTCACTTACTTACTTACTTACTTACTTACTTACTCACTCACTCACTCACCCGCTCATTCATTCACTCACTCACTCACTCACTCACTCACTCACTGACCCGCTCATTCATTCACTCACTCACTCACTCACTCACTCACTCACTCACCCGCTCATTCATTCACTCACTCACTCACTCACTCACTCACTCACTCACCCGCTCATTCATTCACTCACTCACACACCAATAACAAACAAACAAATAAGTAAAAAAGTAAATAAACAAATAAATAAATAAATAAATATCAAACATAACACACATTCCAAAATCAACCGAAATGGACGAACAAGCCCAAGTTCTCAACGAAGAGACTCCATTTCTGTGGGAAAAAGATAATTCACAGCAGGAATCTCCACCGGCGACAGGAACTATTAAGCGGGAGAAAATTGATAGTCTTGACAGACATCGCCTTATTTACGAAACTTATTGTTGAGACAAATTGTGTTCTACAGCCATTGCTTTTTCG
>NC_061831.1:27271910-27274410 GCF_019202785.1 Penaeus chinensis
AGAGAGGAGAGAGGGAGAGAGAGGAGAGAGGGAGAGAGAGGAGAGAGGGAGAGAGAGGAGAGAGAGACAGAGGAGAGAGAGACAGAGAAGAGAGAGGAAGAGATGAGAGAGAGAGGGAGAGGGGAGCCGGATACGAGAATAATGCGAGCGAAGACAAAAGCCGACAACCCGCGCGTCTGTTTTCAGCTTCCCCTTTTCCCCTCTGGGTGAACCCGAGGCCGCTCCTTCTCCCCTCGCGAGCTGATGAAAACAAATGCTGAAGGCGAGGGAAGGGGAAGAAAGGGGAGAGAGGAGGTGGGGGGGGGGAATAAGAGGGAGAGAGAGAGGGAGAAAGGGAGGGAGGGAGGGAGGGAGGGAGGGAGGGAGGGAGGGAGGGAGGGAGGGAGAGGGAGGGAGAGGGAGAGGGAGAGGGAGAGGGAGAGAGAGAGAGAGAGAGAGAGAGAGAGAGAGAGAGAGAGAGAGAGAGAGAGAGAGAGAGAGAGAGAGAGAGAGAGAGAGAGAGAGAGAGGGGGGGGGGGAGGGAGGGAGGGAGGGAGGGAGGGAGAGAGAGAGAGAGGAAGAGAGATTACGACTAGCAGAGAAACAGACAATTACACAGAAAAATGAGAACCTAAAGAAAGAAAGAAAAAAAGGGCCAGCATAATACTAAACTAGAAAGAAAAAAAACCTCAAGTGAAAAGGGACACACGAGCAAGAAAAAGCGACGAGAGCAGAATGAATCAAGAAGAATGAAGAATGAATCACACCCAAATGAGGTTGTCAGTGAGTATAAACAGCCTCGAGTTTAGGCTTTGCAAGGCGAGGATAAAAGGGCCGGCGGATGAGACCGTAGGGAAGCGTGAGGGAAGAAAGGAAGACGAAGAGAAAGAGGTAAAAGAGGATGTTAAAAGGAAAGATTAAAGAAATACAAGGAAGCAGAGGGAGAAGATGGAGGAATGAGGAAGGGAAAGAAGGAAATTAAGAGGAGAAGGGCTACGAGGAAGAGGGATGAGGATCGACGTGAGGGAAAAGACGCTACGAGGAAGAGCAGACACGGGCTAGGCAGAGGAAGGGCGTAGAAAGAGCGAGGAGGACGAGGAAGCTGGAAGGAGAAGAGGAAACAAGGAAATTGAGGAACTTCGAGGGAGAATGGCAAGAGGAGAATGAAGAGGACAAAGAGCAAACGAGGAAGAAGGGGAATTCAGGTGTTACAAGCAAGGAGAAGAGGAGGAGAAAAGGAGGAAAACGGGATGTGGACAAATATGAGCAGGGATACGCCACAAGAAGGAGGAAGAGGAAACAGGAGTAATGACAAAGAGGGAAATTAAAAACCTACGAGAGGGAAGAAGAGAAGGAGAGAGAAGAAGGGACGCGTAGGGAGAGTAGGAAGAGGAAGATAGACACGAAAGAAGAAAGGAGCGAGAAAGAGGAACGGAAGGAAGAAAGAAAAGCAGAAGAGAAAGAGAGGAGAAATGAGAGAAAGGGGAGAACCAGTGGGGAGAGAAGGAAGAGAACAAGGGGAGAAGATATAAGAAAATAGGAAAAGAGGAAAGAGGAGAAGTAGGAGGTGGAGGAGGAGGGGGAAGAGGGCGACAAGGACTTCCTTTTGTCCAACGCTTGAAGGAGGGAGAAAAGGAAAGGAAAAAAGAAGAAAAAAAAAAACGAGCCTTGAGCCACGATGGTCTCAGAAAATTTGCATATGTGTCGTGGGCGTTTTTGTGAGGGGGAGGGGGGAAGGGCAGGAGGTAAATGGGAGGGTAGTTGCCATGGTTACATAGAAGTTCGGACGAAAAGACCCAGGAAAGAAAAAAAGACGAAAGAGCGAGAAAGGAGAAAAATATGATGAAAACACAACTCAGACACAAAGGACAAGAGACAGGTAAGAGAGCCAGTAGTCGGACAGCCAACAGGGGGGACTATAAAGAGCGCAATAATAGTGCCGCTGGCTTGATAATGGGCCTCCTGGGGGGATGGAGGAGGGGGCAGGGGGAGGGGTTAGAGTGAGGGGTGAGGGGAGGGGCACTAGACCATAAGGGATAAGAGGGGAAGTGTGCGTGTGTGGGGGTGAGCGTGACTGGGAGGGGAAGGGGGAAGGGGAAAGGAGGGGAAGGACAGGAAGGGGTGGGCAAGGAGGGGGAGAGGGGAGAAGGGAGAGTGCTTACGATTACAGTGCTTCCCCCTCTTCACCCCCCTCACCCCCCATATACCAGTTCCCCGCCTCGTTTCCAAGATAGACAAGAAAAGGACCTTGTGACGAGGCTTCAATTATTCATCGGTCAATATCAAATAAATGCACTTATGCATATTTCATACGAGTACCTATGTGCATACAGGCACACGTACGCATAAACGCAAACGCACAAACAGACACACACGCGTACAAATAAATGCACGAGCTCACACAAGCACACACACGCAATCAGAAGGACAAACACATGAAAAAAAATGACCTCTTCAGCAGTCACAGAGAAGGTCACACCGGCTTCATGAAATTTCCCTCCATCTTTCCCTCCCTCCCCAC
>NC_061831.1:27289410-27301910 GCF_019202785.1 Penaeus chinensis
AGTGAAAAGCGAATACAGACAGACAGAAAGAAAGAGAAATAGATGGAGCAGACCAGAGACCGCAAGATATCTTTGCGGTGATGATGCGGGAAGCCCCAAATGCTACCAATATATATTTTTCTCTCCATCCCTTATTTGATCTCTCTGTCTGTGTCTGTCTGTCTTGCTCTCTCTCTCTTCCTACCTCCCTCTTTCCCTCTAGCCCGCCACCCAAAAAAAGTCATCACAATAAGCATAAATGAAAGTGACCAAGTAACTAACGAAAAAATATATATTCATCAGAATAAAGATTTCTCGGTTTAATACTACTTACATTTTTTAAGCTAAAAAACAGTTTTGGCTAAATTTATGGCCGGCATCAAGAGACCAACTTGTCTTACTGCCTTACAGAGCTTCACGTATTTGTTTCATTTTCTTGAAAGCAGCACATTTCCGAATCTTCCTACAGTATACTTATTTGTCTTGCTTACTGCACTATGTCGAGCATCACAATTCCCACTTGTTCAGATAACCACTCGTCACTTCGTACTTGTTCACACATGACCATTTTTTCCAGCAACATCTGTGCCTGATTCTCTTTTTTCTGTATAATATGTAGTATGTGTGACAATACCTGCTGTCAAAATATCATCATAGAAAACTCTCGACGGCCTGACGCATGTATATCGATTTTGCAAATCTTCATACTGTGTATTTTTGTCTCGTGTATTGCATTTTGTCAAACGTCACAACTCCCAAGTTGTTTAGATACCTGCTTTTTAGTTATCAACTGTTCAGATAACCACTTTCTCCTATCATCATCAGGGCCTTGGAGTTTTTTTGTTTTGTTTTTCATAAATTTGGTAAATGAGACAGCTCCTATTGTCGGAAAATCATTGAAAAAACGTTTTCGATAGCCTGAAATATCTAAATCGCTCTTGTAATAACTGCGTTAACCTCGCCATCATTCATTGTTCATTGTTCTTCGGCAGCTTTGTCTTTCTCTCTCTTCTTTTTTTTTTTACTTATTTTCCGTAATCCTGTGTATGTATCTGTACATCTACTTTTGAAAGTGTTTTCGTATTTACATACAATGTCAGTATCTCCTGGACATCAGCAATATGCATATGGCCGATACCAGTAGATAAACTCGCCATCACTCCGAATAAAGAAGTGAATAATGCATTAATAAAAATATAGCAAAACCGTTCAAAAACAGGAAAACTCCTCGTGGGCGTCCGACAGGTTCGGAAGCGAGGCTGGCCGAGTGGCTAGGGTGTCGGTGTCACTAACTAATGGTGAGAACTCGAACACAAAGAGCCGAAAGAACGCTGTCGAAACCTCCTGTATGAACGTCCATTAGCGCCAGCAGGTTAAAAAGAGAGCAAGAAAGATAGGAGAGATAAAAGAGGTGGGGGGGGGGGGGGAGTGGACAGCCATATTTCATGCGGGGGAGAGAAGTTTTCAAGCCGACAGCTCCACTTATGCGCACGCAACGCATGCACACGCACGCTCAGACCCACACGCGGACATGAATGTGTGTGAACATATTATATGTAGGCACCTATGTGCTTCATAATGATGTGTGTACATATACATTCAGACGCACACAAACACACACGCGCACACCCACAAGCACATGCACATGCACACGCACGCGCACACACACACACACATACACAGATAGATTAAACACATACACTGTTCAATATGTAAATATGTACGTATATACACAAGTGCATATACATGTAAAAATCCATCCACAAACGGAAGAACATCAGATCAATACAAATCCAAAAACTGAAAGTGAAAATCCGGGCCATGGCAGCCGAAAACCTGGAGCCGAGAAGAAATCGGGCAAAATTCGAGGCCGTTCTGCCTCCCGTCGGCAACGCGCCTGGAACGCGCGTCGCCGAGGGAGACACCATGTAATCTCGCGTAATCTCGCGTCCTGGAGAGCGAGCACGAGAAATTCCGAGACGATAATAACAATAATCGAAGCGCAAGATGATGGGGGAAAAAAAGAAAGAAGAAAAAACGGGAGTAATGAAGCGAAGGCGAGGATGGAGGCGGCAGGGTCAGTCACACCTTCATGCTTCAGCTCTCCTCTCCCTATTCTTAACTTTCTTTCTTGAATCGCCAAGCTTTTCACTCCTCGTTTATCTTGCTCCTTCTTTTCGCTTTTTCTCATTTTTCTCTTAATTTTATTAATTTCTTTCTCGCTTCTCTCTTCAGTATTCTTTCATTTCACAAATCTAAGTAAAAGACGAACACGAAAACAGCAATACCATAATGCTAATAGTTACAGGAATGCTAATAATTACAATTGTAAGAACAGTAGCAACAATGATGATGATAAAACAGCAACAATAAAAATACCCATAGGCAGGACCTCAGGACCTCGGAAGGAACGAACTCCAGACCACACATCATCGACATCCCCGGCGAGGCGAGAGGACGCCAAGAAAGTCCGGAGATCCGCAGATCCGAAGGCCACGGATCCAAAGGTCTCCACGCGGGCGGTTTTCGGGCCGGCGGCGGCAGGCAGACCGGAAGCACAATACGTCCGGTCTCCGTGAGCTTTGGTGGGATTCTTAGGGCTCTCGACTCCCCCTCTCTTCATTTCTTTCTTTCGTGTTTGACCTGCGTTAGTGGCGCTGTATTTCCGTTTGTTCTTGGTTTCCTTACTCCTTATCTGTTGTCATCTCTGCCTGTCTTGTCTGTTGTTTGTTTTCATCTCGCTCTCTTATCTACCTCTCTTATTTTCTCTCTCTGCTTTACACATAAAGCAGTCTCTTTTGTTCTAGGCCATGTTCTCTTTGTAAACAAAGGCAATAACAAAGTAATTATGATGACAATGAACTTTCAAAAATCACAAATTAAAAAGACAAGAAGAAATAAAAAAAAGGAAAAATAAAATATACATACATAAAAATGATCTTCCTTAGTTTGCTTCTTAATCTGGAATCCCTGTTTCCCCCCTCTCCCCCCTTACCCATTTCATCACCCCCACCCCCTTTCCATCTCGCTTTCCCCTTGCTTATCCATCGACCCCCCCCCCCTTATCCATCCCTTTCTCCATAACCAGGACACAAAGATACGAACACGCTCCTCTATCCTGTCCCCCCCCCCCCCCCAGTCGCCATCCATCAGGAGCTTGAGGCATTTGCGGCGCCGTCCAACAGGTGTCTTAAGGAGACCATCTTCGTCTTCGTCTCCCCCAGCAACTCTCTCGCAGACGCCCACGCTTATGCCATCTTCGCTCTCCCGTCTCCCGCTGGTATAGACTGCGCGCTACGTGTCGCATCGAGCTTCTGCTGTCGTCTGCTGTCTCCCTGTTTCCTTATGGGTTCTTAGAACACTTGGTTAACTTTGCGGACGAGCTGTTTGATTCTTTAGGAGTTGGGAATCGGAGGGAGGATGGAAGAACAGGAGTGAGGGACGAACGGAGAGAGAGAGAGAGAGAGAGAGAGAGAGAGAGAGAGAGAGAGAGAGAGAGAGAGAGAGAGAGAGAGAGAGAGAGAGAGAGAGAGAGAGAAAGCGATCCCATTATATCTTCCAATTCACATATTAACTACTTTTATTGCTACAAACAGACACAATAATAGAAAGAGAGAAAGTATTACACCGAATTCCTGTTTTCACTGTTATAAAGAGGAGCAGCAAAAAATCCTATTAAGACTAAAGACGACGCATCTGGCCCTCGCGCAGCAGTGCCACTTACAAGCACAAGCGAGTTTTGCAAAGCGCAATGCAGAGGCACTAAGCTATGCTATCCTTTTCTATTTCTTCCTTCCTTCTTCTTCCTCTCTCTCTCTCTCTCTCTCTCTCTCTCTCTCTCTCTCTCTCTCTCTCTCTCTCTCTCTCTCTCTCTCTCTCTCTCTCTCTCTCTCTCTCCTCTTTGTCCCTTTCTTATATCGCTCGTTTTCTCAATTATTGTATACTGTATGTCAACTCTGGCCCAGCCAACTACTTAAATACAAGGAGAAATATGTTAATAATTATGAAAAAGATGGCTACACAGCAATAAGAACGGGCAACAACAGTAATAATAGGCCTAATACTTAGCTTATGAGCCAAAAAGGAATACAAACGTTTTTCACAAACATCCCGTCATCAAATTTGTGTCCAAACAAACAAGCAAGTGAGTGGATGAACCACCACCCTCCCCTCGCTCCCCCTTTTTCCTTCTC
Organism: Penaeus chinensis; assembly: GCF_019202785.1. Taxonomy (NCBI): domain Eukaryota; kingdom Metazoa; phylum Arthropoda; class Malacostraca; order Decapoda; family Penaeidae; genus Penaeus; species Penaeus chinensis. The sequence goes on from NC_061831.1 coordinate 27,293,583, forward strand.
CTAATCAAGGACCCCTTCTAGCCTCCGCCCCCCCCCCCTCCCCCTTGACCCCTGGGGTTGTGACTGGTCGTCGGACAACACGATTCCGCCCATTCACTAATGAGTATCTCCTTATAAGGTCATTCTTACTATGCCCCTCCCATCCCTCCTCCCTCCACCCTTCTACTCCCCTTCATTCAGTACTCCTTACCCTCTTCATTAATTTTCCTTCCACACCTCCCTTTGCCGGTTAATCTAAACTCCTTCTCTATTCCTCCTCCATTTCCCTTTATACACCGTCCTTTCACTCCTGATCTCCCTATCCCGTTTACTCCATCCCCTTTCCATTTCCACTCCCCTTATCCATTTGCATCCCTTTCACCACTCGTCCCTTTCCCCCTCTTCCGTTCCCCCTTGCGCTTTCTCTCTTCCTATTTCTCCATCCCCTCCTCCTCCCTCCTTTCCCTATCTTATCGGCACACGCCATCGACTCAAACTATCCTTCGCGGACACGCTCGCTTGTCTACATAATTCATCCTCGGACCACACCCCTGCGCTTGTCCCAGGGGAGGAGGGGGGTAGGGGGGGGCGACTGGAGGGGAAAGGCAAGGGGGGAGGGGGAGGGAAGGATAGAGGGTGGGAGCGACAGGGGAGATAGGGGGGAGGGGAAAGGGAGAAAGGAGGATAGGAGCAGAAGGTACAGGGAGAAGGATGGGGAAAGACGAGAGGTACGAGGGGAGGGGGAGGGGAAAGGGAGGGAAGGGGGAGGGGAGGGACTAAGGAACAGGGAAGAGGAAGGGGACGAGTTCGGAGGGAGGGTTGGAGGGGAGGGAGAAAGAGACTGACTGGAGTGAAGGAGAAAAGCAGAAAGAATAAAACAAGAAAAGTGAAAGACAAAAATCATGCCGACAGACTGACAAAAAAGTAAACCTCTCCTACATACAAACCAACAAACAAAACAAACACATAAAACACACAAAAGAATAAATGAAATATTACTCAGAAAATAATATCGCGAGTAAAGTGACAAGTTGGCCATAAAAGAGCAGTTTGCAACACACCGGCGCCGCTTTTACAACAGCCAAAGAGATAACCGTTTTCACATTCAAGTGTCTCTCAAACGCTCGCTCTCGAATTTGCACGACACTCCAGCGAACCGCGAGGATCCTTTATTCTGCCGGAAAGGGTTGTGTTTGCATGTTGCCGTTGGTGTTGGGGTTATCAATTTCAATTACATTTCAGTATTACTATTGTTATTGTTGCTATTATTATCGTTATCAGTACTATTATTATTATTATTATTATTATTATTATTATTATTATTATTATCATTATTATTATTATCATTGTCATTACTACTACTACTATTATTATCATCATTATTATAAGAAGCACCATTACTATTATCATTATCATTATCATTACTATCATTCTTGTTATTATCATCTTTTCTATTATCATTATTGTTATTGTTATCGTTATGTTACTACAATTGTTTCTTTAATCAATGCCATCATTATCGTTAGGAATATAATTAGTACCATTATCATGCTTGAATAAGTTACTCATATGAAATGAAGAATCTGATATGTATGACAATACATCACACACACACACACACACACACACACACACACACACACACACACACACACACACACACACACACACACACACACACACACACACACATATGCGCGTGCGCGCGCGTATATATATCCTGTATACATGCACAAACAAAGCACATTAATCCCATAGAGTCTGATGGCTTTCCGTCCTCCGCAAGCGATGAGAACCACCGCGACACGAATTACGGGATGCTGCGCCTCCAGATCAATATCTTGTAATCAGTGGACCTTCCCGGTCATCCCCTGTGGCTCGAAATCGGTTTGACGATCGTAGCATATTTTCTTCTTTCTGTAACTTGGGAAAGATTGAGACGGCCGGCCAACGAGCCTCCAAAAGAATAAAACCCTTTAGTTATTAGTCAACCGAAAGGAGTTTCTTAAGAAGGAGGATATGAAAATAGGTAGGCAAGTTTCCCTTCCCTGATTGGGCCTGAGCGCCCTCTTCGTTCTGTGGATTAGATTCCCGATGACCGACACACCGAAATTTCCCCCGCCGTCTGAGCACGTGACCCTTCGTCCGGACTGCTGCACGCCCCTTTCAGAACATGACGGAAAAAATCCCGTTCCGTCGACTAAACTTTGACATCATGCCTCATTTTCTTCTCGAGTACCAAAAAATGTCTCTCCCTTTTACAGAAGACTTCGTTCGTACCGTAACACGACGAAAAATGGATCGTTCCCCCACTCTAAGCCACGCGCCGACGAATCGGACTTGGTAATTGCTCGTGGATGTTGTGCGAGTCTGCCACAGAAGGTAAATAGGTCTAATGGTATATATTTCCAGAGCGGGGGAGGCCAAGGCAAATTATTCCTTTTACGCTTCATTGTGGCCGAGGACATGGCCAATATCTATGGCAATGGCGGATAATTAATTGGTTGGGGCACGTGCAAGTGCCTTGTATTTGGCAAATGCGGCAGGAAGGGATTGATAAATATTTACTTTCGTAGACAGACACAAATTAACAGAAATTATTAACATAAGAGACAGATGAAAACCACATAATTTGTGTGCGAATCCAAGCGTGCATCCTTTGATCCCGTGTTTGTTAATGAAGACTAACAAACTTTTATTTTCTGAGCTCATAATGAATTTATATAGGTACTTTCTGCGAAGACTTCCATTAGAACTTAATGTACTGTACATATGAAGAATTTTACTACTTTACTGACAGAGAGAGAGAGAGAGAGAGAGAGAGAGAGAGAGAGAGAGAGAGAGAGAGAGAGAGAGAGGAGAGGAGAGAGGGAGAGGGAGAGGGAGAGGGAGAGAAAGAGAGAAGAGGGAAAGTGAGAGGGAGAGGGAGAGGGAGATGGAGATGAGGGGAGAGGGAGAGGGAGAGGGAGGGAGAGAGGGAGAGGGAGGGAGAGAGGGAGAGGGAGGGAGAGAGGGGGAGGGAGGGAGAGAGGGGGAGGGAGGGAGAGAAAGAGAGAAAGAGAGAAAGAGAGAGAGAGAGAGAGAGAGAGAGAGAGAGAGAGAGAGAGAGAGAGAGAGAGAGAGAGAGAGAGAGAGAGAGAGAGAGAGAGAGAGAGAGAGAGAGAGAGAGAGAGAGAGAGAGAGAGAGATAGAGAGAGAGAGAGTCAGACAGGAGAGAAAGTGTTCCCTTCCGCCAGTCGACTCGGGTTCCTTAGTAGCGAAAGTCTCCGGATACCGAGGCGACTGCGGCATGAGCGGAAGTATGTCCAAGATCACTTCAGCCAACGGACTGGAGTGAGCGTGCCCACAGTGCTCCTAAGTGCACTAGTACACGCCTACATATGAACAGGAATAGAGAGAGAATTATGAAAGGAGAGAGATGGAGTGCAAAAAGAACATAAAACAATTTAAAAAAAAAAACTGATTGCCGGTCAAATCCCCTTATATTATTATATATTTTTGTGTTGTGTGTGTGGCGTGTGTTTTGGGATTTATATATAATACATATATATATATATATATATTAAAATAATATATATTATAAAGCAATTCAAACGGGAAATCTCCCTTCGAAGATTCCCTATTATTTTCCCAAGGCCCCCAATACATCAATGACGGGGCGCCGCGGGACGGGGGTAGGCATGAATGGAATTGTGCTGATAGGATGCCTCAGCAGGTACACCAATACACATGTCAATAAAGATTACATCTATATCTGACTCTATATTGACCACACACACGCACACACGTACGAACAAATAAACACAGATATATATACACACACACACACAATATTATACATATGTGGGTACGTATTTGTATGTGCGTGTGCGTGTGCGTGTGCGTGCGTGTGTGTGTGTGTGTGTGTGTGTGTGTGTGTGTGTGTGTGTGTGTGTGTGTGTGTGTGTGTGTGTGTGTGTGTGTGTGTGTGTGTGTGTGTGTGTGTGTGTGTGTGTGTGTGTGTGTGTGTGTGTGTGTGTGTGTGTGTGTGTGTGTGTGCGTGCGTGTATGCGTGTGCGTGTGTGGGGTGTGTGTGGAGTGAAGGAAAAGAGGAGAATGCGGAATAAGGGAAAGTAGGGGGGATGCGAAAGAAAACAGAGCATGAGGGATGTAAAGGAGAGCGTGGAGAGAGGGAAAAAAAATCCAAAAAAGGGGAGGACACAATGAAAAACGGGGAGGAGGGCGGCAGGCTCATCCCAGTTTTCCAACTGATACTTGGGCGGCCGCAACTCAGCCAATTTCTCCGGACGCAGGATCATGGATGGTCAAAGTTCCCTAAGTCTTCCTTCCTTCGCCTCTCCGCCCCGTTGCTCTTTCTCTAATACAGTTTTGTCTTTCTCTTTCTCATTTCTCACTTAACCTCCCTGCTTCTTTACCTGTTCCCCCCCCCCCTCTCTTCTCTCTCTCTCTCTCTCCTCTACTTCTCTCTCTCCTCTCTCTCTCCTCTCTCTCTCTCCCTTTCTCTCTTCTCCTCTCTCTCCTCTTCTCTCTCCTCTCTTTTCTTTTTTGTCTCTCTCTTTCTCTCTCTTCTCTCTCTTCTCTTCTCTCTCTCTTTCCTCTCTCTCTCTCTCTCTCTCTCTCTCTTCTCTTTTTTCTCTCTTCTCTCCTCTTCTCTCTCTCTCTCTCTCTCTCCACTCTACTCCCCAAATTCATCCGGGTTTGCTTCGTCCCCTAAAACCCAATTTCCTTATTGCCCTATCATTCTAATCCTCTTCAATTTATCACTTATAACCCTCTTTCGCTCACCCTTTTTATTTTAAAGCTGAAATTCTTTTCCCAATCCTTCTTTCCTTTTTTTAAACTTCTTCTGTTCATGTTATCCTTTTTTTCTTAACCCTCTTCTATATCATTACTTTCTTATTTTCCCCACTCTAAACCCTTTCCCTCCAAGAAAAAAACCTCCCCCTCCCTTCTTCCCCCCCTTTCCCCCTCTCTCTCCCCTTCCTCTTTTCCCTCTCCTTCCCTTTCTCTTCCTCTCCTCCCTCCCTTTCCCCCAAACCAAAACAAACACCGGCAAGCGCAGAGGGGAACAATAGTGAGAACCCCCCAAAAGTGCAAACCAATTCTTTCTTCGCCCAAAAGGACTCCGCTGAAGGGAGGCATCGCTTGGTCAAAGAAGGGCTTAAAAGCAAAGGGGGTTTCCGACGCGTACAAATATGGTTTCGAAAATGGGGAAAAAGACAACAAAAAGGGTGAAAGGGGAAATTGGGGGAAGGGGGAGGGGGGGAGAGGGGGGGAGAGTGGAAAGAAGGGAGAAGCCAAAGGGGGGGAGGGGGGGGGGGGGGGAGGGGGGGGGGTGGGGAGGAGGGGGGGGGGGGAGGGGGGAGGTGGAGGGGAGGAAAGGGGGGGAGGGGTTTAGGAGGGGGGAGGAAGGGAGGGGGGGAGGGGGAGGGGAGGGGGAAAGGGGGTAATGGGGTAAAAACCCAGGCGGAGGATTGGGGGATAAAAGTAGAAGGCGGGAAAAGGGCGACGAGGGACGAGGGCCGCGCCCGACGACGACCGTAGGGGGAGGGGGAGGGGAGGACAAAAGAGGGGGGAGAGAAGGTAAATGGGGAGAAAAAGAGGGGGGGTCGGGGGATTGGAAGAGAATTGGAGAAGACGAAGAGGGGGTAGAAAAAAAGGAGGGGGGGATATACCCAAAAACTATAAAGCCCAAAAAAAAAAAAGAGGACCGGGGGGGGGAATGATCAAAAAAAGGGGCCGAATCCTCGGAAAAGACCTGTATTTTGGCGTGACTCCTGCTCCCTCTCCCTTCCCCTCCCGCCCCCCCATTCACTTTCCCTTCCCCCATTCCACACGGCCCCTTTCCGCTTCTTCTATTTCCATTCGCTGTTTGTCTTCTCCCCTTTCGACTTTCCCCGTCATAGCATTAAGCTTTAATCTTAAAGCAATCTTTTTATTAAAGTTTTTTTCCCATTTTTTTAAATTTTGTTCATTTACTTGACAAAATAAACTCCCAAAATTTCTCCCCCAATCCTCTCCACTCTCTCCTCTCCTCTCTCTTCTCTCTCCTCTCTCTTTTCTTTTCTCTCTCTCTCTCTCACACACCACACACACACACCCACACACACACACACCCCAACACACACCACACACACACACACACACACCACACCCCACGCACACACACACACACACACACACACACCACCGGAACCCCCCTGAACTGTAGACCACCATGGTAATCATAGCTTTTTGGGGACACACTGTCATGTGGGTTCCCCCGTTAACCCCAGTTTGTGATGAAACTCGGAAGAAAGGGAGGGGGGGTTAAAAGAAGAGAAGAAAGGCCCCGTAAACCAGAGAAGAAAGAAAGAGGGAGTTTAGAAAGGGGGGGTGGGGGGAGGGGGAAGGGAAGGGGGGGAGAAAGGGAGGGAGGGAGAGAGAGGAGGGTGGGGGGTAGAGGAAAAAAGTGAAATAAATACAAAATAGGAAAAAAAACAGGGAAAAAGGTTTTTAAAAAAAAATATATATAAAAATAAAAAAGAAACGGAGAAAAACGAACAAAAAGTAGAGCAAACCCCGGCCAGAGAGAAAATGCCCGAACCCCAATTAATGAATGAAGGAACAATCGGGGAGGGGGACGGAGAGGGGGGGGGGAGAGTTAGGAAGAGTGTCGAGAGAAGGGGAGATAGGAAGAGGGGGCAAGGGAAAGGGGAGTGGGGATGGTCATTTCAGAGGGAAATGGAGAAAATGGGAAAAAAGGGAGGGTTTAAAAGGAAAAAGGCTAAAGATCGGAAAGGGAGAGAAGAAAAGAAAAGGGGAAAAAGTAAAGAAAGGGACAAAAGTAGGGAAGCGGAACGCAGGGAAGGGGAGGAAAAAAGAAAAAATAAGGAGGGGGAAAGAGGGGGAAAAAAAAAAAAGGGGGAAAGGGGAGAGGGGGAAGAAGAGGAGAAGGACTTTATAAACCAAGCGACACAACCGGAAAAATTCAGCCCACGACCAAATGAGGGTTTAAAGAAGGCGGGGAAAAAAATTTGAAGGGGGATTTTTTCCGCGCCCGGCGTTTTCGTGGAAGGGGGGGGGGGGGAAAGGGGAGAGGCAAACGGAGAGGGAAAAGAAGACGGGGATAAAAGGGTAAAAAAACAAAAAATGAAGGGAATGGGGGATTGGGAAAAAATAATAAGGTAACATAATAAATGATAAAGAAAAATAAAAGGGGAAAGGGGTAATAGAGAAGAAAATGAAGCGGCGATAAAATGATAATGTGTAAAGATGGAATAAGTGTAAGACTGTAAGAAGAATAAGAGGGGAGAAAATTATAATGGATAATCAACTTACGACTGATGACGGTAACATAAAGAAATTGTCCTAAAGAATGGGAGAGAAAAATACCAGATGATAAAATAAAAATCAATAAAAAATAAACAAAAAAGCTGAATGTGTAAGAAAAATACCATGCTATGAATCGGTATCAAATAAACCATATGGGAGATGAATGGTACTGGATTATACAAATGATAAGAGATCTGTTAAAAAAGCAGAGCACAGTCTGATTATTAGCAATTAAAAGACGTCATGCTCACTCTCTGTCTGTCTGTCTCTCTCTCAATTATTATCTTGGTCCGTCACAGAAGATGAAACGGTTATTTTTGTTCAAGTCTAATTCATCCTGCAGTCCCCTCATTGTTCAAATCTATCACAGCTGGAAACTGATATAATCATTAATTTCTCAAGACGTGAAAAGAAAGCTGAACTTGAGCTGTAGGGAGGGAGGGAGGGAGGGAGGGAGGGAGGGAGGGAGGGAGGGAGAGGGAGAGGGAGAGGGAGAGGGAGAGGGAGAGGGAGGGGGAGGGGGAGAGGGAGAGGGAGAGAGAGAGAGAGAGGGGGGGGTGTTAACGAGTTATATACATACATAATTTATTCAAGATATACACTTCTCCTCATGCACATATCATTTCCGGATATTTCCGGCACATCTTTAATCTCCCCTTCGTCTTTCTCCTGACTTCTCCCTCTCCACCTTCCCAACATGACCTCCTCCTCCTCCTCCTCCTCCTCCTCCTCTCTTGCCTCACCTTCATCTCTTATCTCTCCTCCCTCTGCCCTCTCTCGCCTCACCTTCCTCTCTTATTTCTCCTCCCTCTCTCTTCTCCCCTCCCCACCTCCCTTTCCCTCGTCGACCTTCCAACAAAGTCAATTCCCCAACTAGAGATGAGACAAATGAAATCCACCCACTTAGGCCTCCAGATCGAATATTTCCCCACCGAGTAATGACGAAATTCCGGATATAATCGACTGGACGAATCGGGATAATCGATTGAGCGATTCGGGATAACCGACCGGGCGATTGGATACCCCGGTGCGCGC
>NC_061831.1:27316910-27326910 GCF_019202785.1 Penaeus chinensis
AAGTAAATAGATAAACAAAATGAAAAAGATATGACCCTCCTCTCAGGGACACAAACCTAGTTGGATCCTCTCGTGGAATCCAACTTCCTTTCCCAGGTCTCACCCTCGTCAAGGCATCGATTGTGGCGTCCTGAATAGATTCCTCGCGCCAACCCGCTAATTGTACCCTAAATTATGGTTTATTTAGTTTTATATTGAGTCTCCATTTTCAACCATCTCTCTCTCTCTCTCTCTCTCTTTCTCTATTTCACTCTCACTCTCACTCTCACTCTCACTCTCACTCTCTCTCTCTCTCTCTCTCTCTCTCTCTCTCTCTCTCTCTCTCTCTCTCTCTCTCTCTCTCTCTCTCTCTCTCTCTCTCTCTCTCTCTCTCTCTCTCTCTCTCTCTCTCTCTCTTTCTCTCTCTCTCTCGCTTTCTCTCTTGCACATGAACTAGTACATGTGTGAGTGCGAGAGAGGGCATGAGTCTTGCGTGCGCGCGTGCGTGCAGCTCCTGCCCTCAGTTTCCAGAGGCCAAAGCTCCGAATGGAACCACACGAATTCAAAACCCACACAGATAACTTAAGACATAAAATCTTTTCAAACTCGTAACGAACCTTAAAAAGCTTTGTTTAACGACAAACATAATAACATCCTATATTCTTTCCTATCTCCAATAAAAAAGAAAGGGGAGGCGAGAGAGAGTTGACAGGAGGAAGACAGGGTGAGGAGTGGGGAGAGGGTGGGATGGGAAGAAGGGAGAGAGGGATGGAAGAGGAGAGAGGGATGGAAGAGGAGAGAGGAGAGAGGAGAGAGGAGAGGGGGAGGGAGAGGGGGGAGGGAGAGAGAGAAGGAAGAGGGAAAGAAGGAGGCAGAAAGAGGAAGAGGGAGGGAGGGCGGACGGGAGGGAGGGAGGGAAGGGGGGAGAGGGAGAGAGAGAGAGAGAGAGAGAGAGAGAGAGAGAGAGAGAGAGAGAGAGAGAGAGAGAGAGAGAGAGAGAGAGAGAGAGAGAGAGAGAGAGAGAGAGAGAGAGAGAGGATAGGGATGAGAGGGTGAGTAAAAGGATGTGAGTAAGGGAGTGGACGAAGGTGTGGGTGTGGGTGAGGGAGAGCAGGGACGAGGGAGCAGATGAATAACGGAGATAGGAAGGGAAGAGAGCAAGGAGAGAGAGAGAGGGAGAGTAGGTACAAAAGCCTTCACACATATACATAAATTCTCACCTAATTTTCAACACGAATTATTAGGTTCCCGAAATCACCACGAGCAAAAAGTGAAAGCCTCGTACATCAGAAACCCTTAACAACGGCTCCATAATAATTACTTGTCGCTAATAAACCAGAGGGAACACACTTTTCACACTGAAAGTGCGAGAGAAAAAAATATATATTACGGAAGTAGAATGAAAAACAGAAAGAAAAATTATATATTCAAACATATCTCAAAACAAAAACAAAAATAAATAAAATTACACATACTTATAAAAATAACGTAATTAAAAAATCAACGTCCGATTTTGGATCGTCCGCAGCCGTCGCTGCTTTGTAACTTGCGGCAAAGGAGTCCGCAGGGTTTAACCAGGTGGCTGGGTTTTTCTTTATTATTTTTGTCTTATTGTGTCACTTGTTATGTTCTGTTTTAATTTTATTTTTTTGTATCGCAGTGAATATGTTCTATGTTTTCCTTTTACTTAATTTTTGTTTTGTGTTGTTTCATTTTATCTGTTTTGTTTCTATTTTTTTGCTTTGTATTGTCTCATTTATTACGAAATGTTTTCACTCTATGTTTGTATCGCCCCATTTGGGTGGTTTCTTGTCATAGTTAAATATTTTTACTGTATTTTTCGTGTTTTTTTTTTTTTTTTTTTTTTTTTTTTTTGCCTCATTTATCATCCGTCGGTTTCTTTTTGTTCTTTTATTCTCTGTCTCTTTCTCTCTTCCTTGCTCTCCCCGCCTGTCTGTCTCCCACTCCACATGCGTTGTGTGGCGCGTGAGTGATTGAATAAGAGCGTGCTTGCGTGTGAGTGAGTGCGCATGTGCGTTGGTTTGTCTTTGTCACACACACGAAGACAACAATAAAATAAAAGCAGGCAAATTCCACCACGTTCGGGAAGCGCTGCTTTCTCTTCACGTAATTTATTGTCTTGTTACATTATTTTCTGCGGCTGTTTTTGTCGTTGTCTTTAAGTGCGTGAAAGGCTCGTTGGAAGCTTCGTTGGGGGCAAGGGGGCGTGGCCAGAGAGGGGGGGGGTGACGGCCGTTTGTCCATTTGATACTTTGTAAACAAATCACGCGGTGGCAACTCCAGAAAATGCAACTAGAGAATTGATAAACGAAACCTAGAATAGATGAAATCAATTAATAGTGAAATAACTAAATGAACAAAAATTACAAGGACACGGGCGAATAAATATAAATAACTTTAATTTATGAAATCAGTAAACAACAACAAAAATACTGAACAGCATCAAAACCAGACAGAAGTCATCCAAATAAATAAAGACAAAAAAAAAAAAAAACGAGAACATATAAACCTTGAAGAAATAAAACAGGAAATTAATCACTCATCAAACATACTTTTTTTACAATCTTATAAACTAATTTACTTCTTTATTTTCCCTTTTTCCCATCGTTGACATATAGATTTTTTTCTCATTTCCATTTTATGATTGTGGGGGATACTTTATCATTTTATTGTATCTATGTTTACAGCTCACCGCTCTAAGGCATCGACACCTTCTGCTTCCTTAACCTCAATGGCCACCGCAAGAACAACCGTGTGGATTAATGTCGTAAAAAGGGAAAGGAAATGGAGATAAGAACGTGTAGATGGAAGAATTATCAACCATTCGTTGGCATTCTGGACTTTTGGATGTGTAAGTGATCCTCTGTTTCGAGTTCTCCCTCTCTTCTTCCTTCTCTCTCCCTCCCGGTTCGTTAATCTGTTCTCTCCTACTCCTGTTCCTTCTTCTCTCTCCTTCTTTTCTACCTTTTTTATTTCCTCTTCCCCTCCCTCTTTTTTCGTTCCCCTTCCTTCTATTTTCTCTTCCCCCCTCCCTCCTCTCTTTTCCCTCTTATTTTCTTCCCCTTCTTCTCTTTCCTTCCTTTCCTTCCATTTCCTTTCTTTCCTCCCCTCCATCTAACTTCCCCCTGTCCCTCTTCCTCCCTTCTTCTTCACACTCCCTTCACCAATCGTGTCATAAAAGCAATTGGAACATCTGTGGCTTGGACCCGACTCTCCAACACACGGTAATTACGATGCTCTTTTGTTTGTCGGCGCGGGCTGAGGCCACCACGGTTCCGCGGGCTTATTAGAACCTTTGTTGACATCAAATGGAATTAACGTTTTTTTTAAAGCTTTTTTTAACGTAACGGAATTTCAAGAAAATTGTTCGCTAGATATCAGATAAGAAAGATTTTAAAAAGCCTACAAAAATCTTAGAAACCCAAACAACTCCACACGCAAACTCCGACATCCAAAAAATAAAAGCTGATAAGCTACGCGTTCTCTGAAACGAATAAACACGGAGGGAAAAGTCGTAAAGATAAACAAACCAAACAGAAAAAAGTTACGAAATAGGACCGTCAAGGACTGAATCTTGCAGAAGAAGAAAGTTGTCTCAAAGAACCCGTATAAAGACAGATTTCTCTTGTCGATAAGTTATCAAAAACCTCTGCGGGGACTGACTGGATCGCACAACACAGAGAGACTCGCTCAGTAATAAAGCAACAGCTGGTTATCTCGTCGACATGGCCAGCTGGTCGGGTTAGGAGGAGAAGGAGGAGAGGAAGACGGAAAAGGGGCGAAAGAGGGAGAGGGACAGGGGGGGAAGAAGGAAGGAGATGGGAAGGAAAGTTGGCGGGAAAAGGGAGAGAGGGAGAGGGGATGAGAGATGAAGATGAAGAGGGGGAAGGAGAAGAGGGGAAGGTAGACAGGATGAGTTTGAGAAAGATTTGAAAAGAAAAAAAAAAAACGGATTTGGTCTTCCAGCCAATGGAAACGAGATGAAGAAAATTCCGGATTCCGATTGGCGGACGACGCCGGCGCTCGAAGTCCGCTGTCAGTTTGTGGTTTCTGGTTTTACATTCACAAGCACTAAGATCCCGTTGATGATTTTCTTGCTATCGTGTACATTTGTCCGATTAAAAGCGGGCTATCACATTTACTTGTTTTGGAACTGCAAGCGTTTTTGTCGAACATTGTCGCTTAACTGCCTGTTCTCGGTGCTACTTTCGAGCGGGTCAGCGGACAGACATGTGTAAATGTGTCTCGATATTCAACTTGTAAGTAAACTGATGAAGAAACATGAATAAATAATCAAATACAAACACACACACACACACACAGAAGAGGGAGAGAAGAGGGAGTAGAGAGAGAGAGAGAGAGAGAGAGAGAGAGAGAGAGAGAGAGAGAGAGAGAGAGAGAGAGAGAGAGAGAGAGAGAGGAGAGAGAGAGGAGAGGAGAGAGAGAGAGAGGAGGGAGAGGAGAGAGGAGAGGAGAGAGAGAGAGAGAAAAGAGAGAGAAAAGGGGAAAAGGAGAGAGAGAGGGAGAGAAGGGAGGAGGAGAGGAGAGGGAGGGGGGAGAGAGGAAGGGGAGAGAAGGAAGGGGAGAGGGGGGAGGAGAGAGAGGGAAAAGAGAGGGAGGGAAGGAGGGGGGGGAGAGGAGAGAGGGGGAGGGAGGAAAAGGAGGAAGAGAAGAAAGAAGGAGAGGGAAAAGGGGAAGGAGAAGGGAGGAGAAGAGAAAGCCGAGAGAGGGGAGGAAGAGGAGGGGAAGGAGGAGGAAGGAGAGAAAAGAGAAGAAGAGAAGGGAAGGAAGGAGAAGGGAAAAAGGAGAAGGGAAGAAAAAAGAGAGGGGAGGAGGAAGGGGAGGGGAAAAGAGAGGGAGGAAAAGGGTGGAGGAAGGAAACCAAAAGGGAAAAGGGGAAGGGGGAGAGGGGGAGAGAGAGAGAGGGGGAAGGGGGAGGGGGAGGAAGGGAGGGGAAGGGGAGGAGGAAAAAGAAGAAGGAGGGGAAAAGGAGGAAAGAGGGGGAAGGAAAGGAGGGAGGGAAAGGGGGAGAAAGGACGAAGGAAAGGAAGGGGGAAGGAGGAAGGGGGAAGGAGAGGTGGAGAGAGAAGGTGGAAGGGAGAGGAAGAGGGGGAGAAGGGAGGGAAAGGGAGGGAGGAGAAGGAGGGAGAGGGAAGGGGAGGGGAAAGAGGGAGAGCAGAGGAGAGGAAAAGAGAGGAGAGAGGAAAAGAAGAGAAGAGGAGAGGAAGGAGGAAGAAAGGGGGGGAAAAGAGAGAAAGGGGAAGGGAGAGAGGGGAGGAGGGGAGGGGAAGAAGAAAGAAGAGGAGAGAGAGAAAGAAGGAGAGGGAAGAGGAAGGGAAGGAGAAGGAAGAGAGAGAGAGGAAGAGAGAAAAAAGGAGAGAAGGGAAAAGAAAGGAGGAGGAAAGAGGGGGGAAAAGGGAAAAGGGAGAAGAAAGAGAAGAAAAGAAAGGGGGGGAAAAGAGGGGAAGGAGAGCGAAGAGAGAAAGAAAAGAAAAAGGAAAAAAGGGGAAAGAAAATGAAAAGAAAAGAAAAAACAATAAAAAAAGGAAAGAAGGGAAATTTAATAATTTTTTTCCTTTTTTTCATTCAATGAATTTACTTTTTTTTGAAACCTTTCCCCTTTTTTAATATTTTATATATTTTTATTTTATTTTTTTCCTTTTGTGTGTGTGTGTGTGTTTGTGTGTGTTTTTTGTGTTTTTTGTGGGGGGAGTTTTGAAACCCGGGCCGGTTTTGGGGGAAATTAAAAGAAGGGCATCCAATCCGGTAAGGGTGGTACTCCCAAATGACCTCTCAATAATACATTGAGAAAGGCCTAGATCCTGCAGTGGAATGAATGGCTGTTGAACAAACATATATATATATATATATATATATATATATATATATATATATATATATATATTTATATATATAATATATATATATATATACGCACACATATATACATATATATATACATACATATACACACGTGTGTGTGTGTGTGTGTGTGTGTGTGTGTGTGTGTGTGTGTGTGTGTGTGTGTGTGTGTGTGTGTGTGTGTGTGTGTGTGTGTGTGTGTGTGAGGATATATATATATATCCTCTTCCTCTCTTGAGGGTGAGGATAACTTATGTTACTTAATCCTTTTGAGATGTAACCACGTGTCTCAATAAATTTGTCATAGTCAAAAGTCTCTCCCCCCTCTCTCTCTGTATATATGTATTAATATATCTGTATGCATGTGTATGTATATTCGTGTGCGAAAATATATATAAAAATAAGTGGATTAGAAGATGGATAAAGATAAAACGTGCTAAGAAGTTATTTATTTCTTACACATTCCTTTATTGCACCCAACTCCCACGGAAATCCATCACTCAATAACCCAATAAACGTCCATCAGCATCTCACTAAAGCCTACCCCTACCCCCTACCCCCCTACCCCCCTACCCCCTGCAACAATACTCGGGCCTAAATCGTTCACGTCGCCAGGAAGGGATAGGCCTAGAGCGCGTTTGGCCTCTTGGACGAGCAGAAGCTGTGAACTTTCAAGAGGCAACAGCATGTCGTTTGGCTGTATTTCTTAATTTACATTTTTCATTCTACTTCTATTCTTTATTATCATCAGGGCAGCTAATTATCTTCTGCTTGTCGTTTTTTTCTTACAGTCCGTGCGTGTGGGTTAGCTAAATGGAAACAAACACTATATGCAGATGAATAATTGCAATAATTACGTTACTATCATCTATGTAACAAAATCATGAACAGTTATTTCGCCAGTAATAAGAACACTACCACCTATTCCAAGTTAGAACGACAACAGAAATAAATACAAAAACAAAACTGATCCTTCCCGGGAGACCACGACCTGAGCTCACCTTCCCCTGCACCCAAACCGCCGGAGTGCCGCGCAGCCGAGCCAGGCACTTAAACCCATTGTGCTGAGGACTTGCGTCATCGTGTAAGCATGGAATCGAGTTATGTGACACTAAACCTGTTACGAGTGCCTATAAATGTCTGGCCCGGATATTTAAAGCGAAAGAGGAAGATGAGGACATTTCCTTATTTAATCGGACTAAAATCTTTTTGTTATGATGTTGGTTTCTGTTACATGACACGGTGACCTAATTTCGTTGTTGTAATATTTTACAGAGCAGTGTCAATATTCATTTAAATCTATATATAATTTATAAATTGATGGAAAGTAACAGCTACAACATATATGTTAAGCCTCACTCAGATTTTAAATAACAATAACTAGATAAGAACATAAAGCGACTAACATACATCGTTTTCACAAACCCAGAAATACAAGCTAAACAAGAGCATCTCAAAATAAAATTCAGAAATAAATGTTTCAGCAAAAATGAAAACAAAAACAAGAGACACAACTACAACATAACTCTAATCCCAAAATAAAAGCCTAAAATTGGCAACTGACTACGAGCGCGCCATTTGTTACCCTCGGCGCAAGAAATGACAGAGCCATCTATTTACATGAACTCCATTTATGCTGTGGCAGAAGCGCGTACATTGCCACTAAAACCTACACGAGTTGATACACCTTTGGCTCTCACAACACCCATTACGCCTCAGGTAGAATATATATGAGGGATAACGGGTTCGAACGGCGCCAATTCCAACGTTCCTGGTGACATTCTTCCCCGTCAGGAGAGCCGAAATTGGGGCGGCAGAGAACCTTGATAGAGTTTTGGCACTTTTTGGAATTGATATTACATCTGAATGGGTTCGTGCTACTATGGTAACACTACTAAGAGTATATACTATAAGAATATAGATTCTAAATTACATACTATGCCAGTAAGAAAAAAATAAATATATTGCAGGAAAAAAAATATATATAGTCAGAAGTATTTGCAAAATATAGACATTTAAAACAACTTCACACGATATGATCTACCCACTCGGTTACCAAAAACTGCCATTGTTGCTTCAATCCAAACACAATATCCGCATTTACAGAATATTCTCCTATTTTTCATGTTGGATTTCTGTATCAACATTCTGAAAACAAAAGTTTGGCCAAACGCGTTTTAAAAAATAACTTGGAATGAAATATATTCGTCGGGTCATTGAAAATACTTTTCCAGCATTTTCGTTTTCATTTTTACCCCAGGCATTCTTTCGGAGTATGTATCTCTATGATGTATCTGAACGAATATATATTATATATATACAACAATAATGATATGATGATGATGATAATGATGATGATGATGATGATGATGATGATGATGATGATGATGATGATGATGATGATGATGAGGAGGAGGAGGAGGAGGAGGAGGAGGAGGATAATGATGATGATGATGATGATGATGATGATGATGATGATGATGATGATGATGATGATGATGATGATGATGATGATGATGATGATGATGATAACAACACCAATAATAATAACAATAATGATAATAATGATAACATAATAATAATGATAATAATAATGATAACATAATAATAATAATAACAATAGTGATAATATGAATAATGATAATAATAATGATGACGATGATGCTTCTAATATAATTAATAATTATAGTAACAATAACTACTACTACTACTAATGATAATAATAACAATAAAAGTAATAATCTTAGAATACCAATAACAACAATAATCAAATAATAATAGCAATGACAATGATCAAAATAACAATTACAATAATAACAATAACAGTAGTACCAGCACCGATACATAAACTAAAGGGCACAGCACTTCCATAAACTTCCTCAAAATCAAGAAAGCCCCATTCGTTGCTCTGCTCTGTAATCACATCGACGCACGCCCGCCCACTACACGAGACTGTTGCATTGAATACGCCGACAAAGTACCTCATGGCACGCACCTCCCTTCTTTATGTCCGGAAGTGCACACGCGAACACATACGCAAATATCGCCTTGGCTTTTTATTCCTGGCGTCGGCTGCTGGTCGGCAGAATGCTGCTCCTGTTCCTGCTACGTCATTGAGCCGGTGTAGAATGTTCTGATATGCACTCTTGCAACACAGAGACACGGACAATGACTGACAGAAAGACGGACAAACAGACGCGCACACGCACGCACGCACGCACGCACGCACACGACGCACACACACACACACACAAAAACACACACACACACACACACACACACACTATCTACATAAACACTTGATCAACCTATACGTCTACATCCATACCCTGAACATCCAACGAAGGAGACATCACACTAAACTTTTTTTACCTTTCCTTATAAGTCAATAAGAAAATCGGCTATAACAAAAACAAACAAAAATAACACAAAATAAACATCTACCTTTGCCGACCGGCGTGCGCTCGCGTCCGCCGTCCCTGCGCTTCGTGTTCGTCTTTTGTTATCGATCTTCTGCGTTAAGCTCCCTTGTTATTAGCGCTGCGTCCAGATTTCAACAATCTATTCTAACTCGAACCTTTGCCCTTCCTGCTCTTCTCCTTTGGCTTTCTTTATGCCTTCTTTATTCTCGCCGTCTCTGCTATAATTCTTTATCTCTCAATTGTCGCCCTTTCCATCAATTTAGGCAATTATCAATTACCTTCTGTTTGTTTCGCTTTTTTGTAAGTTTCGTTTTCTCGAATCGGCCACATGCTTGCTTGTTTACGAAGCTTATGATTATACGAAGTTTCATCTTTTTGTCCTCTCATCTATCCATCTCCATACCTAACCTACAATATCTATATTCTATATACCCATCCATCGCTCCTAATATATAGTAATATGATAAAATAAATGAATAAATAACGATGGAATAAATATAGGGATTTCAGCGTCTTTTTTCAGCCGATAAATCTGAGACGATAAAGGATGGCATAGAGATAAAAATATGTTTCTTCCCTTTATTCCCGCTGGATGGACGATAATGCATAACCGATAGGATTCCTCTCGTGTCTAAGAGAGATAAGAAACCTCTACCAAAATGGGTGTTTTAAGATGCAACTTTTTTAACTCGTCGGAAAAGAAAATGTATGTTTCG
>NC_061831.1:27334410-27344410 GCF_019202785.1 Penaeus chinensis
GGACCTAACCCCGTCCCTCGCCAAGGGACGCGGCCACAGCCTCCGGAACCTTTATAAGCAAATCGGATCCTCGAGGCTTCCGGATCGGATCCCGCAACGGGACTGAACGGAAGGATCCCCCACGCCTTGCTCTTCGGTAACCGGATGCATGTGTTTGTCTGTTCTTGCGCATGGCGGTGGTGAAGGTAGCGGTGGTGGTGGTGATGAGTATATTTCGAAGCGAGCATGATAATTTCGAGTATGAATCCACACGCGTTGGCATAAACATGTACAGATAGATGCAAACTGACATATACGTGTATCCGGACCCAAATATATCATATTAGTTATCTTGAATAATAATCCCATATAGACCTAATTTGAATATAAATCCGCCTCTGTCTACAGCATTACAAACTATACCGGTCACCAGTGTTACCAATCTCTCAAGTCAAAATATAAATAAAATAAAAACAGAATTGTGATTAGGCCCCGAATCCTTAAGAGAAGAAAAGTTAAGAAAACTGAGGGAATAAGAGAATGGTTAATGATGCAAGGGGATGGGAGAAGTCAGAGAGGCAGAAAAACGCGAGTTTAGAGGGGAAATTCTAATGAATGGAGAGGGGAAATGGGCAAAGAGAGGATTAAAAGAATGTACTAATGGTCCACTGAGAACGGAGCACATGGGAAAGAAGGAGAGGGAGAGGAAGAGACGTGATAAATTGGAAGAGGGTGACATATGAAGATCGGGGTTAAGGAAGAGATGATGAAGAAGGTAAGAAAAGATTAAGATGGTAATGGGAGAGGATGTTCAACTTAGGGATTTAGAAAGAGATGGGGTAAATAATACGAAAAGAGGAAGATGATCATAGTAAAATAGATAAAAAATGATCATGAGAAGTTATAACAAGTAGGGAATAAATGATGATGATGATGATGATGATGATGATGATGATGATGATGATGATGATGATGATGATGATGATGATGATGATGATGATGATGATGATGATGATGATGATGATGATGATGATGATGATAATAATAATAATAATGATAATAATAATAATAATAATAATAATAATAATAATAATAATAATAATAATAATAATAATAATAAAAATAACAACAACAATCAACATAGCAAAAAAGGCACACACACACACACACACACACACAAACTAGTCGGTCGAAACCACTTTGTTAGCGAGGGGAGTGTGGTCTCCCTTACCCTAAGTCAGCCGCTATCTCCGCTCAGCATCAAGTAAGGGAAGGAGGGAGAGAGGGAGAGAAGGAAGGAAGGAGAGGGCAGAGATGTGGAGATGGGAGTGAGAGATGGAAAGAGGGGAAAAGAGGGAAGTGTGGGCGACGGGAAAGTGGAGAAAGAGGGGGAAGGGAAGAAGTTTGAACAGTACTTTAAAAAATGTGGAGGGGGAGCTTGTATGAAACGTAGACATATGATATGAAAGGCGGGAATGAGGAGAGAAGGAAGAATGAGAATAATGCGCTAGAGGATAAGAAGACAGAAATGCAAGGAAATACGGTATAGGGGGAGGAGAGGGGACCGAGGGAAGTGAAGGAACAGAACACGAAAACCCATATATGTAACAAATAATAGAAGGGGGAAACACAATAGGATAAAGCGAAAGGGGGATAAGGACACGGAGAGGGAAGAGGGGGAAAAGAAAACAAGGGGGAACGAAAGGGGGAGACACTAACAACGAATTAATAACCAATGAACAAAGGTCTAGCCCCCCTCCTCCCCTCTTACCCCCCTCCTCATCAACCCCCCGTTCTCCTCATCCCTTCACCCCCCCCCCCCCCATGACGTGTGACACCTGCTGGTTTCCCAAGTTCGTAACATCAGCCGCAGGCCAGTTGCTGACGCTGTGGTTCTGCTGACACTCCTGGCGTTTAAATAAGAATGTCCAATGAATGAGTGGGCAGAAAAATGAATTTAGTAAAAAGGCGGATAAATCATTTCTGAACATGATAATGATGTAAATATAAACAATTTAACAGTATACTGTACCCGGTACATTTATGACTGAGTACTCATTGAAAAATAATAATAGCAAAAAATAAATAAATCAATAAATAACAATAATAATACTAACAAAAACAATAACAAAAACAATAATAATGATGATGATGATGTTGATGATGATAATAATAATAATAATAACAATAATGATAATAAACAATTGATAAAAACAAACAGCTTTTTCCAAACGAGCGACTTAGCATAACAAAAATAAAACATTCCAACTTAGTAACAGCTTTTTGCGTTCATTATGGGGCAATTGACATCGACTGCGGTGGAACTGTACTTTTAATGAAGCGATTAAAATAATGACGGGCAGGATATGCTGCACGAGCGAGGGCGAGGGTCCGCGTGCATTTCGGTCGGCTTGTTCGGGGTTGTTTTAAAGGTTCATTAGCAATGCTCGTTTGTCTGGGTGGTGTCTGTTTTGTCTGTGTGTGTGTGTGTGTGTGTGTGTGTGTGTGTGTGTGTGTGTGTGTGTGTGTGTGTGTGTGTGTGTGTGTGTGTGTGTGTGTGTGTCGCTCTCGCCCTCGATCTCTTACTCTCTGTCTCCCTGTCTTTCCTCCTTCACCCTTTTCTTCTCACCCTCCTCCTATCCATTCCCCTTTTCCCTACCGCCACCACCCGCTTGTTCACTCCTTATCAATCCATCTCCATCTCCCTCTCCATCTCCATCCAGCATTGCCAAAATCAGGCTGACGTCAGCGACAGGGATGCTGCGCCAGCAAGCATAAACCACCTCGCTGTCCATCACCTCGGCGACGGCGAGAGAGAGAGAGAGAGAAAGATATAGTGAGAGAGAGAGAGAGAGAGAGAGAGAGAGAGAGAGAGAGAGAGAGAGAGAGAGAGAGAGAGAGAGAGAGAGAGAGAGAGAGAGAGAGAGAGAGAGAGAGAGAGAGAGAGAAAGAGAGAGAGAGAAGCACACGCTATGCGCATACTTGTACAGTATTTATTAACGTACATTTCAATTTCCAGTCACAACTCTCTATCAGTGAGTAACAATAATGCCGAATCTAATGACGTCACAAGCGGAAATAAAGATAGCAGAATAACGTCACAATCATACAGAACACGGCCATAAGACTCAAATTAGCGGGATATTGTCATGTAATGATCGCCCATCAAGACACGGTCAGTACTGGTCTGGAAATCAATTTGCTTTGGAAACCTCTTCTTTCTTTTCTTTTTTTTTCTTCAACCCTTCCTCCTCGCTGTACTTTTTCTCATTTTCCGTATTTTTCAACATATCTACCAAAACGCTTTATCTCTTTCATTTTTTTTATCTTTGTTCTTCTTCCTTCTTCCTCTTCGTTTCCTTTTTCTTTTTCTTCCTCATGTTCTTCTTAGCAACGAAGTTATTTTAAAAAATGAAACTGCAAATTCTACCAAAGATTCCGTGATGAAGCGACGAGACTAAAACATGTGATTAACATGACAACAACATCTGTTGATAATGGCTTTTCCCCTCCCTCCCCCCCCCTACTAATCCTCCTCTCCTTCTCATTCCCTCTATTCCCTTCTCCTCTCCTTTCCTCTCTTCCCCTTCCCCTTCCCTCTTCCCTTTCCCCTATCCCCCTACCCTACTTCCCGCTACCTTTCCCCTCTTCCAGCATTGCATGTGAGAACCAATCAATAAAATTATCTCTATGACATCGACCCCCCCCCCCCCCCCACGTCTCGCGTGTTCTCTCTTCCCCCTCTCCTCCCTTCCCCTTATCTACCCCGTCTTTATTTGCTTCCCTTTCCACTTATCATCTCTACATCTCTTCTCCTCCCTAACCTTCAATCCATCCGACATCCCAGATTCCTTCCTCCACCCAGCTCTTTCCATCCTTCCATTCCTGAGAACACCCTCCACCGCACCTCCCCCTCCACACCCCTTCCACCCCAATTCCCCCTCCCACTAAATGCTGCCTTTCCTTCATGTTACCTCCTCCACTCTTTCCATCCTTCCCAACCACTTCGTCCACCTCTCCATCCCTCGAACCTCTCCCTCCCTCCCTCCTTTCCTCCCTCCTTCCTTCCCGCCTCCCTACACCCCCTCCCTCCCTCCTCCCTCAACATTGAAAGGCCAATTTCCAACCCGCGGGAATATCAGTCCGAACGTAAGTCCGCAAATCACCCTAAACCCGCGAAAATCGAGCTCGTTATCAGGACCCCGCGATAAGCAGCGGCCGCTGTTGCTCTGGCGCCGGACTATCGATCTTCACTTTTTTCAAAGAATTATCTTTTTATATTTTATTTTCCACTGTTGGGGTCACCAGGTTTTTTTTCCCCTTTTCGTCTTTAACTGTTCTCTGTGTCGATCTCATATTTCCTTGTTGCTTGTTTGTCGTTGCTGTTTTTTATCGTTACTGTTCTGGCGCCGAATTATCGATTTTCAAATTTATCTTTATTTATATTTCATCATCCGTTGTTGAGGAGCTACCGGTGTATTTTATTTTACCTTTAAGCTGTTCTTCTCTCGATCTTTTCTTGTACTTTTTTGTTTGTTGGCTGTTTCTGCTATTTTTGTTATTTAATTTAATTATCTTTTGTTATTGATGTAGTTCTTGCTTCACTGATTTGCCTTAAAATGCTTATTGTTATCGCTGATGTTGTTCGTTGAGCATTTGTTACTGCTTGTTATTACTGCTGTTATTTAACACTTTTTTGTTATTTGCTGCTGTTGTTCTGAGGGGAGTTAAGGTGGTCAGTGTTTTTGCTCAGCGTCTGTTCGTGAGGGGAACATCTGGCGCCGCGAGGAACGTTCAAAGGGCCCGCGATGTTGACGCTGATAATGCTGCCGATGGACTTATGTTGCTCTGGCGCGCGCGCGTGTGTGTGTGTGTCTGTGTCTGTGTGTGTGTGTGTGTGTGTGTGTGTGTGTGTGTGTGTGTGTGTGTGTGTGTGTGTGTGTGTGTGTGTGTGTGTGTGAAGAGACACAAAATTACATTCAGAAGTAAACAATGAATAAGCAATAATCAACCAAATAAACAAGTAAACAAAGAGTCAAATCTAACAACGAAACAAAAACCAGATCGAACAACGAACCTGCAGTGAAAAGAAAAAAGAAAAAGGTAAAGAAAAGTTAAATGTAGATAGTAATACAATGAAAAAGAATATAAGGATACCAAAAACATAAAATAATGAGAAACAAAAGCAGACGATAGAGAGGCGCCATGATCTCCCCACCGCCTTTCTATCTCCCCCACCTATTCCCTCCCCCTCCCTTCCCCCAACCAATCCCTAACCCCTCAGTTCCTTCCCCCTCTCCCTCCCATCAACTCCCTTCCTCCCTCCCTCGAACCCCATCCTTTCCCTCCCCCTTATCCCCCGATCTCCCTCCCTACCCTCCCCCCTCCCCCCCCACCCATGCGCATGACCGCTGCGATCAAAAGCGACATGCATTTCCCAGCGTCCGTCTCCGCCTCGGCAGTCAGGCGGCGTATGCAACATGAGCGTGCCTTATTGCACCGTGCATTTGCAAGCCGCGGCGCGCTTCGGGTCGGGTGGAATCTACTGATTGCAAAGTTGCTTTTATAGCAGAGGAGGGGTAAGAGAAAGAGGAAAAATGAGAATGGAGGGTTGAGAGAGAAAAAGAAGAGAGGGTGTTGGAAGGAGGGAGGAAAGGAATGAAAGAAGTAGGGAGGGAGAAAGGGAAAACTAGATAGATAGATAGATAGACAGAGGGAGAGAGAAAGAGAGAAAGAGAGAGAGAGAGAGATGAGAGGAGAGAGAGAGAGAGGGGAGTGGGGGAGAGGGGGGAGGGGGAGAGGGGAGAGAGAGAGAGAGAGAGAGAGAGAGAGAGAGAGAGAGAGAGAATACGAAGAAGAGCGAGGGTGAATTAGGAATTTTGATGGACGACGTAGGAGCCTGAGAGGGAGAGCGGGGGGGGGGGGGTGCCAGGGAGGAGAGGGGTGCAGGGGGGAGTTGACGGGAGGGCGTGTATTGGGGTGACAGGCGATGCAACCGCGACCGGGGAACACAGTGAGAACGCGACCGGCTGGCTGCAATTGCAAAAAAGGAGTGAGGGGAAACGAGGGGACGCGAAAGGGGTTCAAAGAGGAGAGGAGGGAATTAGGAAGAGAGAATAAGAGCAACGCCGCACTCTCAAAATAGGGTCAGCTCTACAAAAAAAAAAAAAAAAAAAAAAAAAAAAAAAAAAAAAAAAAAAAAAGGCTGGTGACGAAAGGGGTAAAGAAGATGAAAACGGGAAAAGTACGAGAGGAGGAGGTAAAGAAATAGAACAAAGGAGGAGGAATTCTAGGAGATCATGAACAAAAAGAAACAACAAAAAAACAAAATCCCGGGACGAACGATGGAAGCAATAAAATAAATAAAAATAATAAAAAAAAAACATCAAATTTCCTGCCATCGCTCCACAAAAGAACGACCAACAACATCAAATCGATCGTGACAATGAAGAGGTCATCGAATCCATGTCAACAAATACAGGCAAGAATGGTCGCAGATACCAAAAGGCTGAATACATGTTTCCTGTCAATACGTCTGCTCTGTAAATGTTTACGAATACATATGAAAAAGAACTGAATTTGCATGAATACGTTAAAACTATATGCATCACCACCAAAAAGTTAAGAAAAAACTTGGAATAAAAGAGGAAAAGAGCAAGAAAAAGGGAAATCCGGTTTCTCATGCGGAAAATCACGATATGTTTTCTTCTTCTTTACCCAGAGAGAAAGAGAGAAAGAGAGAGAGAGAGAGACAGAGAGAGACAAAGAGAGAGAGAGAGAGAGACAAAGAGAGAGAGAGAGAGAGAGAGAGAGAGAGAGAGAGAGAGAGAGAGAGAGAGAGAGAGAGAGAGAGAGAGAGAGAGAGAGAGAGAGAGGAGAGAGAGAGAGAGAGAGAGAGAGAGAGAGAGAGAGAGAGAGAGAGAGAGAGAGAGAGAGAGAGAGAGAGAGAGAGAGAGAGATAATAAAAGAGAGAGAGCCATAGAAAGAAGTAAAGCGAAGGAAAAGAGAAAAAGGACAACACGACGAAGTGTTCCTCCTTTCGTCTTCCGATTAACCTTCTAATCTGTTCTAATTAACCGGAGTCGAATGCACTGTATGTGCTCCACATTTTCCTTCTCGAATCGCAGAGAAATTGAACAGATGGGTAAATAAGTCGGATTGCGAGATTCTTGCTTTTTTGTTTTGTGTTTTTCCATAGGGGGGACGGGAGTAAACGAGCGGGGCACACAATAAGGAAGGAAGGAAAGAAGAGAAAGAGAGAGAGAAAGAGAAAGAGAAAGAGAAAGAGAGAGAAGAGAGAGTGAGAGAGAGAGAGAGAGAGAGAGAGAGAGAGAGAGAGAGAGAGAGAGAGAGAGAGAGAGAGAGAGAGAGAGAGAGAGAGAGAGAGAGAGAGAGAGAGAGAGAGAAGAGCATAGAAAGAATTAAGAGATAAAAAGAAAAAGAGCTAAAAAAGACAAAGCCTTGATTTTTTTACACAGAAAAAAATCCCACAAAGGAACACAAGAGTGCCGTCCAGTGCCAGACGTGACTCAGGGCTTTGGCACGGAAGAGGGAGGAGGGGGGGGGGGCGTCTGGGGAGGTGAGGCACCGGGGAATCCCCTCTCCACGCCGAAAGACAAGATGTGTACACTTGACACTGATGGAGGAGTGAGTGTTATTATTGAATGAGAAGGGGGAGAGAGAGAGAGAGAGAGAGAGAGAGAGAGAGAGAGAGAGAGAGAGAGAGAGAGAGAGAGAGAGAGAGAGAGAGAGAGAGAGAGAGAGAGAGAGAGAGAGAAGAGAGAAGAGAAAAGAGAGATGAGAAGAGAAGAGAAGTGAAGAGAGAAGAGAAGTGAATAGAGAAGAGAGGTGAAGAGTGAAGAGAAGAGAAGAGAAGAGAAGAGAAGAGAAGAGAAGAGAAGAGAAGAGAAGAGAGAAAAGAGAGAAAAGAGAAAAGAGAGAAGAGAGAGAGAGAAGAGAGACGGAGAGTGGGAGACAAACTGACAGACAGAAAGAAAGGGCAAGAAAAAGAAAGGGGAAATGAGAAGGAGAAAGCGATAGAAAGGAGCGGAGAAAGTCAGGGATTAGATTTGTGAGAGCGATCCTGTTATTGTGATGGAGATCGAAGGAGGGAGTGAGAGGCAAATGGAGCATGAATGAGGAAATTGCGATGGAAAGAGAGAATTTGTTTACAATGGAGACGGATGGATGAGCGGAGGAGGAGGAGATGGAGGAGGAGATGGAGGAGGAGATGGAGGTGGAGAAGGAGGAGGAGGAGGAGGAGGAGGAGGAGGAGGAGGAGGAGGAGGAGGAGGAGGAGGAGGAGGAAGAGGGGGGAGAGGCAGGAGGAGGAGGTGGATGGGGGGAGAGTAAAGAATGAAGAGGAAGAGACAGGGTAGGATTAGACGACGATGAATGAAGAAGAGGTGGAAAAAAGTGAAGGAGGAGGATAAACAGAGGGGGGGGGGGGCGTGGGTAAGGCTGAGAGGAGGAAGAGAAGGATTAAAAGCAGAGGAACAGAAGGAGGAGGAAGAGGAGGATCAAAAGTAGGGGAGGATAGGAGGAGGAATAGTGGGAGGGAAGAGACAGAGGAAACGTGGACAAGAATTAAGCGGAGGTGGAATGTGGATGTGGACTACGAGGAAGAAGAGAAGGGAAAGAAGGAGGGGGAAGAAGGAGGAAGAAGAATGAGAGGGAATGGAAGAAGAGGAAGAGGAGGAGTCGAAAGAGCGGAAATAGGAAAGGAAAGAGGAAGAAAAATGAAAAAGAGGAAAGAGTAAAAAAAAAAAAAAGGGAAAGAAAAGAGAACAAACAGAGAAGAGGAAAGAGAAAGAGGAAATTGAAGTGCTGTGATGGAGGGAGAGGCAAGAGTGGTGGAGCGATCCTGAGATTAGGACGGATTGGAGAGATTGGGGCGATGAACATATGAAATATTCACCGGGCGGGAAGGTGAGTCACGTGAGTAAGCGTGGACCGGGACAGAAAGAATAATGAGAATAACTGGGTTGAAAAATACGAGAACAAAATTGATAGAATGGGCGTACGTGAAATGGAGAAATATTGAGGAAAAAAACAAACTAGACACGAAGAATAAAGTAAAAGAAGAGTGTAACGTAGAAGAGGGAAGAAGGTAAACAAAATAAACAGTGAAAAGGCACGAACGCCAAACAAAGTCTTAATCAGCAGCATCACATACTCCGCCTCCCCCTTCCCTGCCCCTCTCCCCTGCTCCCCAGCGCTCCCCTCCGCGCAAAAAGCACAAAATAAGTTTCCGGAACAAAGACAAACAGACAATAAAAATTCAAGGAAAGCTTTTCCCCCTCTCTCTCTCTCTCTCTCTCTCTCTCTCTCTCTCTCTCTCTCTCTCTCTCTCTCTCTCTCTCGCATGCATAACACAGCGCGCAAACACAAGCGGAAGCAACGCCATCTGGAAGCGCTCTGATCACCCTCCTTCCTGAAGATTCGCGGTCGAGTACATATTTTCTCATTTTTCCTTCCTCCATTCCCTCTCATTTTCCTTTCTCCATTTCTTTTGATCTATTTGCCTCATCTTTCTCTCTCTTAAACTTCTCCCATTCTCCTGATCTGTTCCTATTTTCCTCCCCCTCGATTCCCTATCTTTCTCTTTCTCCTATTCCTTATTCTGTCTCTTCTCCGCTTTTTACCTTTCTCCCATTCTCTTCATCCGTTTTTCTCCTCGTCTTCCCTCTCAATTCTCCCTTCCTCCCTCTCCCCCAATTCTCGATCTAGTTTTCGTTTCTCCCTCTTCTCCTCTTCCTCTCCCCCTTTTCCCATTCTAAACAAAACAGTTCGTTAAAGCGGGCAGTTTTTAATTCTCATTCTCTCGACATTCCCCGGTATCAGATTACCTGGGCCGGCTGTTCGGAGTAATGGTTGCGAAAAAGTGCAAGCAAAGTCGACCTCAAAGTCACGTGCGCGGAGAGCTCAGAATCCCGCCCAACTAAACGACTCTGCCTATGCTTTCCTGTGCATTTGCAAGGCACTGTAGAGACAAAGAAGGATGAGCTTTATATACAGGGGA
>NC_061831.1:27349410-27351910 GCF_019202785.1 Penaeus chinensis
CTATCTATCTATCTATCTATCTATCTCTCTCTCTCTCTCTCTCTCTCTCTCTCTCTCTCTCTCTCTCTCTCTCTCTCTCTCTTTCTCTTTCTCTTTCTCTTTCTCTCTCACTCTCTCTCTCTCTCTCTCTCTCTCTCTCTCTCTCTCTCTCTCTCTCTCTCTCTCTCTCTCTCTCTCTCTCTCTCTCTCGCTCGCTCTCCACTCACCCCACTATTCCTTTCCATCTCCGTCTCCTTCCCCTTCTTCCATTCTCTTTCCCCCTTCCTTTCCTCCCCCCCTCCCTCCTACCTCCTACCCCGCCAGAGTTAGCAACAAGCAACAGTAATAAAATGTGACGAGCGTGTGCAACACTATCGCACCGCTCAGTCTCGTCTGCAACACGGTGTCACAATATTTCTTCCCCGCCGCCGTCTCTCCCCCCCCCCCCCCCCCCCCTCTTCCTCTTATCACTTTATTCTCTTCTATATCTGTTCTTATTCTCTTCACCTTCCTCTTTTTACCACTTTCCGTACTCCCTTCTCCCCTTCCTTTTAACCTCCCTCCTCTTCTTTCTTTCCCTGACTCACACCTCCCTCCTCTTCCTCTTTTTTCCCCCTTCTCTTTCTCCTTCCCTCACTATGCCTTTTTTCTCCACCTTCCCCTTCCTCCTCTTCATTTCCATTCCCCCTTTTTGTCTCCTCCTCTCCCTTTTCCCCTCTTCTTCCTTCACCCTATTTTCTGTCCTCTCCTCTTTCTCCTCTCTCTTATTCCTCCTCTTCCCCTCCCTCTCCTATTGCTCCTCTCCAGTTACATCGTAAATGCAGTTTCGAGAACAAGGAAAACTAACACCAAGTATAATGGCAATGATAAACATAATTACCACAAGAACAAGAAAAGGAGTAGCTATAAAGCAAACAAGGAAACGACAAAAAAGGACCGTAGAGCATAACAACAACAAAATGATAAAATAAAAGTAATGTACTCAAATTTAAGAATGCAATAAAACATGTGATAAATTGGAATAAAAAGTAAAATCAAGTATATCTGATAACATACAAGACAAAAAATTAACTATATAAAAAATAAGGCGAATGCAGCAGCAACTAAAAACAAGGAAAATAACAAGATAAATACACCAACTGTATCAACAACCCCATGACGTCACCACCTTACAACGACTTGAACTACCGCTTCCCTAACTATTACAACTTCAACAGCTTCAACGATGTCCGCTACAACCAGTAAGACGATGTCCATCAAGACTACAAAGACCACAGCGAAGACCGCAGCCTAAACACTACAGACCTGCATAAACCGCTACAACTTGTCCACCTCCGCTCCTGCCTCACTGCCGCGCGGCGCCCAGGCTACAGCAACGGCAGACAGACGCCCCCCCCCCCCCCCCCCTCGCTACCTCCGCCGGGATCATGCCTCTCCTCCTCACTGATCTTTTCCCTCTTTCTTTACTTGCCTTTATTGTCTTTATTTATTTATTGCGTTTTCTTATATATATATATATATATATATATATATATTCTGGTATATTTCTCTTCTATTCTATTATATTCTCTCTCTCTCTCTCTCTGTCTCTCTCTCTCTCTCTCTCTCTCTCTCTCTCTCTCTCTCTCTCACTTTCGTTCTATCCTGTTTCCCTTCCATCCTTAATCTGTATCCTTCCGCTCTCATCTCTTCCTTTCTCTTCATTGCTACTCCTCTCTGAATCATCTTCCTCTCTACCTACCCTCTTTCGTCCGTCGCTCCCCTCCTTCCTCCTTTCCTCCTCTCTCTTTTATTAATCTACATCTCCCCCCATTTGCCCCAAGCGGTGTACTTCGGGATTCCAGACCCGATGGTCGTATCTAAGGAAGAAGAAGAGGAAGAGGAGGAAGAGAGGTAGGAGGAGGAGGAGGAGGAGAGGATGGTGGAAGAGAGGGAGGAGGAGGAGGAGGAGGAGGCGAAGAAGAAGGAGAGAAAGAGAAAGTGGACGAGGAAGAAAAGGTCATACCTCCCTACACCCACATATTATAGTTATCATTATCACTATCATTATATACCATTATTATCCTTACTGTTATCATTATCATCATCACAATCATTATCAAAATCATCAATCAACATTATCATTATCACCAACTATCATCATATTTTTACGCATATTCATATACAGTTATAACATGGTTTCTAATATATTTTAATGCAAATGTTTTTCCTTTATTTTTGTGATTTTGTTGGCCTTCTGTTCCCTCAGAACTAAGAGATTTCTTCATGACCCCCCCCCCCCCCCCCTGTCCTTAGAGCAGCGTGGGGGGAAACAAATCGCTGCAGATATGAGATTTCTGACGAGTCTTTCTTTATTTATTGCTCTCTCTTTTTCTCTCCCTCTCCCTCTCTCCCCTCACCCTCTCTCCATTTTATGTCTATATTCGTATTTATTTTTCTATATACCTATATACATGTACATTTCCTCTTTCCTTCTCTTCCTCTCTTCCGCCTCCCCCCTGCCCCCCTCTCCCCTCCCTTC
>NC_061831.1:27359410-27371910 GCF_019202785.1 Penaeus chinensis
AAAGGAGAGGGGGGAGCGAGAAAGGGATATATATATATAATATAATATATATATGATATATATATATATATATATATATATATATATATATATATATATATATATATATATATAGAGAGAGAGAGAGAGAGAGAGAGAGAGAGAGAGAGAGAGAGAGAGAAAGAGAGAGAGAGAGAGAGAGAGAGAGAGAGAGAGAGAGAGAGAGAGAGAGAGAGAGAGAGAGAGAGAGAGAGAGAGAGGGGGGGGGGGGGGGAGTAAGAGAGATAAAAGAGAGAAGAGAGAAGGGAGAAGAGAAGCGAGAGAGAGAGAGAGACAGACAAAAGAATAAAAGCCAATCTTTAAAATCGGGTGTCTAGTTTCGCGTATTAGATTCTAAGTCCGGATCAGAGACTTGTCAGCCTGATTTGTTTGTCTTGTAAGTCCATTTGCAGAGTCCGCAGGTGGGAGGGGAGGAGGTGGCGGTCGTTCTTGACTTTTTCTTTTTTTTCTTTTTCTTTTTTTTTTCAGGGGGGTGCTTCTTTTCTTTGTGAACAATCCATTTTTAATTTCTTTATTTCTTTCTTTCTTTATTTCTCCTCCTTCTCATGCTCCACCTCTACCTACACCACCACCTCCCTCCCTCCCCCTCGTGTTCGTGACGTAATCACCAGGGGCGCCGAGGCAGGAGTAAGGGTGGTATGCAGAGGTGACACGTGACGGTGCGTGACGTGCGACGTGTGACGACTGGCGACGTGACAGGCGAGGGTGAGTCACTGGAAGGGCGCACGCGGGTCTCGGAAGCTCCTCGTGGCTTTATTTGGTCTTATTGGCGCCGGCATCCGGGAAATCTCGTTGCGGGTTCTCGGTACTGGGTGCTGCACGCAAAGAAACCACTTCATACATGCGCACACACATGTGTATCCACTTATACATACATACACACTTAAATGTACCGTATAAATTAATAGATATGGATAGAGACAGACATATATATGTACATAATAGATACAAACATCCATATGTAAGGTGTGCATGTGGGTACGTGCAGATATGCTTGTGCTTGCCAATTCGCTTCGAAAACAAATCAAATATAAAGCCATTGGGAAACACCTAACCAGCTGCCTTTTCTCTCTCCTCTGTTCAACGGCAACTCCATAAAAACGCAACAAAGGGGAATATCCAATTACCCTCGCTCCGACAGGCTGATCCGGCGCCTGTTGATTCAGCCAATTCTGACGTGTTGACAAATGTGCTCCGTTCAATTACCTGTTTTGTTATGATATTTTCAAAAAATATTTTCACCTGATTGGACAAATTGTTCACTGGGTGTTTGTCTGTGCGGGCGTTCAGGTTCTGGCTGTGTTCATATGAGCTAAAACTTCAGTAAGAATGCTCAAAAGATGTCTGTCATTGTCGAAATGTTAGTTTAAGACTGACCAGATGTCCATAAGTTCTCCAGAACACTCGAAACCCCCAGAAGAAGAACAAAAAAGAACATCAAGCAAATTGACTCGAAAACATGAGAGGAAAACATGTTACGAAATGAATCTAATCAACCAGATTAAAAAAAATCCCAAACAAAATTATACAGTTCTTTCAGTATCTCCCTCCCTTTCCATCAAGTCAGGCCGCTCTGCGCTGAAGTTCATATACCTTATTTAGGAATGACGTGTGCGCTGACCTCCCGGCCGTTACTAACCGAGGTTATCACCCTGGAAACGCGTTTACAGCCATGGGTATGCAGGCATTGGTATGTGCTTATAAATACATATATGGCGAAATAGGCATATATAAAGGCATACATGATCATATTACAACACATAGATAACACATAAAACAATCTTCACACAATATAATAAAGCAAGCATTAATATCCATATACATACGTACACACACACACACACACACACACACACACACACACACACACACACACACACACACACACACACACACACACACACACATACACACACACACACTGTATGATACTACATACAGAGATCGCCAAAATCACGCAGCATGTATGCATACATTGGTACACAGAGGGCACCCTAATATATCTCCAGAAGATGCTGGATCTCATCGCTCAAGTGACCTGTCAACCTTTTCTCCCTTTCTTTCTTTCCCCTTCTTTCTTTCTTTCTTTTCTCCCCCCCCCCCCCCTCTCTCTCTCTCTCTCTCTCTCTCTCCAGTTACTGTGTATCTAATCTCTTTGCTTCATTCAATCTCCTTTCCTTTCACCAATACCCTGTTTCGTTACATACATAAACAGAAAGAATAAGTATAGTGAAAAAATAATTTTATAAAAAAAAAAAAAATCGAAAAACAGAAGGACCAAGGAAAGGTAATGATTAGCATGTCTTCAATCATCCTCGATAGACTCGCGGATAGATGGATAGATGGATAAACATGGAGGTCAGTGGTCAGTGTATATATTTTCCCCGGTCTTCCACATCGACAGAAATTACTACTTGTAAAGGCATCTCGACCGTGGGAGGAGGGAGAAGGAGAGGGGAGGAGGGAGGAGAGGGGAGGGAGAGGGGGAGGGGAAGGCAAAGGGGAGAGGGTAGATGAGAGGGGTAATACGGGAGGGGAGGGGTGAGAAAGAAAGAGAGAAGGAAAGAGAGGAAGAGAGAGAGAGAGAGAGAGAGAGAGAGAGAGAGAGAGAGAGAGAGAGAGAGAGAGAGAGAGAGAGAGAGAGAGAGAGAGAGAGAGAGAGAGAGAGAGAGTAAGAGAGATGGAAAGGAAAAATGCTAAAAACGGCCATTCGATGTAAGAGAAGAAGAATGAGATAATCGGAGAGAATTCCGGCCTGGACGCGACCACTGGAAGGCCAGGAACCAGACTGTCCAACACTGATCATTATTTAACACGTACTGACTGACCACCATTACCATATTTGTTCAGAGGCTCTCCTAACCTCCCTAACCTCCCATCCTCCCCAACCATTCTATCCCTCACCCTCTCCCTTGCCTTACACTCCCATCCGTCTCTTCCCTTGACCCTCCTTCCCACCCTTCTTCCCCCTCCCACCTCCCATCCTCGCCGCGCCACACATGCTCTTCATGCTCCTATCCATCCCTCCGTCACCCATCCCATCCCAACCCCTATACCTTATCCATCCCCAACCCTTACCCCCTATCCATCACCCCTCCCTCACCCTCCGATAACCCCTCATCCCTCATTCCATCCTCATCCCTAACCCCTGACCCCACCATCAACCCCCCATCCCTCACTTATCGGCCCAACGGTCAGCCCGAAGTCTTAGGTTGGGCATTCTTCGCCATAAGGGGCACGCCGAAGGCTGTCTCAAGGTGCATGTCAAGCGCGTCTCCGAAAATGAGAAAGAGAGAAAAAGAAAGAGAAAGAGGAAGAGAGAGAGAGAGAGAGAGAGAGAGAGAGAGAGAGAGAGAGAGAGAGAGAGAGAGAGAGAGAGAGAGAGAGAGAGAGAGAGAGAGAGAGAGGAAAAGAAGAAAAAGAAAAGACAGAAAATGAGAAAGAGGAAATACAGTGTACATATATATATCCAAGTCATAGACGTCACAAAATCTTTAGAAACCCTCCCAAACTTGCCTCACTGCTCCCCTCCCGCCCCTCCCCTTCTCCCACTCTCCCCCTCTCCCCCCTCTCCCCCTCTCCCCCTCTTCCCCTGCCCCTCCCGTGTTTTCAGAGTTGGAACGGATCTGAATATCTAAATCAGATCAAAAAGCGAATGCCACAAGAAGCCTACAAAACTTTGATCTTCCCGGACACTTTTTCGCTTCGAAGCCGAAGTTGAGAACTCTACAAATCGGACGGAACGAGTCGTGAATGGCGGGGCTTCGGGGGAGAAAAGTTTGTGATGTTTTTAAACTTAAACGGTAATGAACCGCTTGTTAGATAACGAACAGCGACAAATGAGAGAGAAAAAGTTGAGGTTTTGAGCTACTCTGAGCCTGAATGTTAAAGGACCGTTTGGTAGATAATGAAGATCAGTTTCAATTCTAATGAGTGATCCGTAAAGAAATTAAATTTTTAATGACTCTACATACCTATACAAACATACATACATACACACACACACATATATGATTCGTACCCGATCTCGAACCAGTACTTTTAATTTCCGCTCTTCTCTGAGACACGAAAGAAAAGGTCGCATCCGAACTCGAACCAGTAATTGTAATTCCCGAATTGCTTCGAAAGCCACGCACAAAAATTGTCCCCGCAACACAAAGCGCACACAATATTACGAACCCCGCACGCAGAGAATCTAGGCAACATCGACTCGAAATTTCCGTTTTCCCTTTTCCGGCAAAAAGTGACCAGGTAGCAAGACTTTTTTGCTGCTTTCTTTTTTCTTTCTAACAAGGGAGGGGGCGGGGTGGTTCTTGCGGGAAAGACTGTCAGATTCCATTTCCGTGCGAGAAAATGGGAGATCAAAAGCCAACAATACAAGCCAAAGTGACCGCGAATTCTAAGATTTTACGCTACCGTCTGGTGGAGGTGGAAGAAGAAGAGGGAGAAGAAGAGGGAGAGGGAGAGGGAGAGGTAGAGGGAGAGGGAGAGGGAAAGGGAGATGGTGGAGGAAGAGGAAGAGGAGGAGGAGGAGGAAAATGAGGTGAAGGAAGAGGAAATTGAGGTAGAAGAAGAGGGAGGAGGAGGTTGGGGAGGCAGAGGAGGTAGAGGAGGTAGAAGAGAAGGAGGAGGAGGAGGATGAGGGGGAGGAGGAGGAGGAAAAGGAGGAAGGAGAACAGTCAGAAGCGGAATAGAAATGAAAAACAAGGAGGGTGAAAAATAGGTTCAAAGACAAAAACAAGAAAAATCAAGCAAAACACAAACACCTAAACAAGACCGAGTCTTTAGCGAACAAATAATCCCCAAACATAAATAACACGGCAGCTTAAAAAAGGAAAATGAAGAAAAAAAAGCCAACGAAGTCGCTGATCTGGTCTAATACTGTCCACTTCCGCCTGATTGCTTATCCCAATTTCTTGGGCAAACTTCCCTTGTTCGTGTGGGCGGAGAAGGGAAGGGGGGAGGGGCAGGGGGGGAGGGAGAGCTGTGGGGGAGGGGGGACAGGAAGGGAGGAGGACTAGAGGAGGGAGGGAAAGGAAAGTGGAGGGAAGGAGGAGAGAGGGAGGCGGAGGGTGGCGAGAGTAGAGGAGAGAAGAGGGGAGGGAGGAGAGGGAAGGGGAAAAAGGGATAGGGGGAGAAGGGTTCGGAGGGAGCGAGGGAGAGAGGGGGAGAGGGTAAAGAGGCTGACTAGAAAAAGCGGGAGATGGACGGCGACGAACGGCTGTCTCAATATTTGATAAACGGGATATGAAGAAAGCCAGACTGTTTTTGTTTACATCCTTCATACTTCTCATTTTGGAGCTAAATTTTGGAACTATATACACACCCGCAGATATATATATATATATACACATATATATATATATATATATATATATATATATATATATATATACACACTGTGCATTAATATTCTGTGTTTGTGTCTCTCTGTCTCTCTGTCTCTCTGTCTCTCTCTCTCTCTGTCTTTCTGTCTCTGTCTCTGTCTCTGTCTCTGTCTTTGTCTCCGTCTCTGTCTCTCTCTCTTACACACACACACACACACGTCAGGCGGTGAGGAGAGCCATTGTTCTGTGGACGGCTGACTGGACATCCTGACGTCCCAGAAATGGCGGACACCATTTGGCGTTTAAGTTCTTTGGAGGGGGAGGGAAAGGAGGGAAAGCGGGGGGGGGGGGGGGGGGGGTAATGAGGAAATACAAAAGAACAGAGAAAAAGGGAAAAAATACAAAAACAAAAGAAAGGGAAATAAAAGGAAAGAAAATAACGAAAGAAACTAAAGACTAGAAATATCAATAACAACATCAAGTCCACACGATGTAGATCTTTCAGCTCGGGATATCCGCAGCTATTAACTCTCAGAAGAGAAAAAATAACAACAATAATATGCAACAAATATACCTCCCTTTATCTTCCCTTGCCAAATATCTATGAAATAAATCTATAAAAATAAACCAGTTTAGACTTCTTTGTCTTATAAGAAGTTTCCAGTCATCTACACAACGGATGATCATTGCTAATAACAGCCTATTCTGCCTCGATGCCTAAAATGGCAGCGATATATCCCCTCCCCCAACAGCTCGTACACTGCCTCCCCCTCCTCCCCCTCTCCTCCCCCCTTCTCCTTCACTCCACTCCTCTCCTCCTCCTTCTCCTCCTAGCCCGTCCCCTCCTCCCCCTCTCCTCTCCCTCCCCCCCCCCCTTCTCCTTCACTCCACTCCTCTCCTCCTCCTTCTCCTCCTAGCCCGTCCCCTCCACCCCCTCCACCCCTTCCTGGTCTTCTCCGCCCCCCCCCCCCTCCATGCACACGCCCTTGTGGATAACCGTATCAGCTTCTTCTTCCGTGACCTCTCTTGTCGATGACCTTTCTTCTTGCTTCTTTTATTTGATTATCTATCTCACTACGGTTTTACTGCTCATTATTAGACATTCATGTATTTATTCTTACATTTATGAACATCTTATCGTAGTTCTTATACTTCTTATATCTAATTTCTTTACGACAATGCTTTTCTCTAAGAGTTTTTCTCTTTTTCCTCAATTTTTTTCTAAATTTCATCTTCTGTCTTTTTTACCGACTCCTTATTATTCTTTCTATCTCCTTCCTCGTGTCTTACCTTTCCACGTTCTTCCTTTCCCCATCTCCTCTAAGTTCTTCTTTCATCGGCTCCCATGAGTCATTTGCCCTTTTCTTCTCCTCCATTTTTCCTCCTCCAACTTCCTCTTCCTCGACTTTACCAAGTTTTCTTCTCCTCCAGTTGTTATTTCCTTTTCCTCTATTTTTAATCTCTCTCTTCCACCTCCCCTCTTTCTTCTTTCTTCTCCTCCAGCTTTTTCTTCCTCACCATGCGATCTATGCGACAGCTGGATAGTCTATACGAGGACGATTTTATCAGATCGAGCTTCCATCTTGTTTACATGCAGGTTGGGGTAGGAGGAGGAGGAAGGAAGAGGAGGAGGAGGAGGATAAGAAGGAGGAGGAGGAGGAGGAGGAGGAGGAAGAAGAGGAGGAGGAGGAGGATAAGAAGGAGGAGGAGGAGGAGGAGGAGGAGGAGGAGGAGGAGGAGGAAGGAAGAGGAGGAGGAGGAGGATAAGAAGGAGGAGGAGGAGGAGGAGGAGGAGGAGGAGGAGGAGGAGGATAAGAAGGAGGAGGAGGAGGAGGAGGAGGAGGAGGAGGAGGAGGAGGATAAGAAAGAGGAGGAAGATGAAGAGGAAGAGGCGGTGGCGAAGGAAAGGAGATGGATGAGGAGAAGGAGGAAGGGAAAGGAGAGGAGAAGCAGGACAGAAGCAGCAGGAGATAAATGAGAAAAAAGGGAAAGGCTGAGAAGGAAGAATAGAAGAGACTGAAGAATCGAGGAAGAGGGAATATACATAACCACAAAAGTAAAAATTGCTGCAGATAAGCAAATATAAATATAATCTCATATATATATATATATATATATATATATATATCACTAAAAATAACACCAGTCGAAGTCCATACGCAGAGGAAAGAAAATCGGCACCTTAATCACGCCCTAAATATAGATAATTCTCTGACTAAGACCTTTAGAAAAAGGTATCGAAAGGCAGCTATTATCATTCCTAGTAATAACAAGCCCTGTCAAAGCTATTAAAAGCTTTAGCCCTGTGCCCTCTCCCCCAGCCTACACTTTGATAGATGTTATCGCATCTCGGACACATTTCGTCAAGATCGGACCGACTTTGGGCAGAGATCAGATTAGAGATGGCCGCCTCTAAGTTGTCTTCCTTGTCTTCTCGACTAAGTAAGTAACTCGAGTAAAGTCTAGAAAAATTGGCCCTGATTACGTCATTATGTCCCGACCCGGGTTCAGGTAACCCGGAGACAGGTTGGAAATTGTTAATCCCCGACTGGACGCCAAAATGGCCGACAGGGAAATTGGCGGGAGTTTCTCGATAACTGAATAAGGACTTGCGTGTACGGCTAACAACTCTTATCAGGCATGCCGAACAAAGCGGGCGGAGGGGGATGCGAAATCTTAAGCTGTGAGGAGAATAAGAAGCATTTTAACTTTGCACACACATCAACTAAGAGGTTAATAAAGAACGAATGTAACACGTGTATCGAATTATTCAGTTGAATAAATGCATAAATACATAACTAAACACGCCAAGCATACCAACAAATTTCAAATACAATTTTTTTTAAACAGAAGAAACGAAAACTCAAAAAAATAATTTCGATAAGGGTTGGTATGCTTGGAGGAATGGCGTTTTCTATTGTGTCTTGAAATTTGTGAGACATATTTCTCATAGTGTTCTTGTCTTTAAAATCTTCCACAAAAATGGAGTTTCTGGAGTGAAGGTTAACCACGTACCGCTCCTCGAAAAGCTTATGTTGTTGTTGTTCTTGTTGTTGGGTTATTCTCGTGTGCCCATCAACCCATCTAGATATCTGAGCAGGATTAATAATTTGATCTAATATATATATAAATATATATATGTATATATGTATATATATTATACACACACACACATATCTATCTATCTATCTATTTATCTATCTCTATATATATTTATGGATATACTCGTGTGTGTGTATGTGTGTGTGTGTGTGTGTGCGTGTGTGTGTGTGTGTGTGTGTGTGTGTGTGTGTGTGTGTGTGTGTGTGTGTGTGTGTGTGTGTGTGTGTGTGTGTGTGTGTGTGGGTGCGTGAGTGCGTGCGTGCGTGCATTTAGAGTATTTTTACGTGAGAGATAAACAAACAGCGAGTGAACGTACTGTGTGCGTTGCACCTCTACAAACACCTGTCACTGACCGCGCTTTGGCCATGGATAGGCCTACGTGCGAGCTTGATTAACAGCGGCCTAACGCCATTCAGCCTTCTTCATGGTGAGGTACGACAAGCCTGAGAGCCTGAGTGGGTACTGTACATAAAATACGTGGGTATTTTATGTATGTAATAAATGTTCGGTGGAGTAGTTTGTTTGTGGGGATTGTAGAAAGGGGGGAGGAAGGGCTGTAGTAATGTACTCGAGATGGCGTACTAAAGAGGTACTGGCTTGGGTGTACAATTCTGGCAGACGAGGTTCTATTCCCACGGTTTCCCAGTCGATGATGCTTATAATTTCCTTTGATTTTTCTGCCAACTACTTCGTTTTTTTCTCGTTCCCTGTCTCTGTCTCTCTCCTTGTCTCTGCCTCTGTCTGTCTTCCTCTTCCTCCCTTTCATCTATCCTTCCTCTCATTTCTTGTCTTTCTCTGCTACCCTCCTTGCATCTCCTTTCTCTCTTCTTTTCTCCACTCCTTTCGCGAACACAGCACAACAACCCACAATAAAAATACAGAGCAATCAAGCAGAACAATGACAGATCCCCGAGGCCGATAACAGCCTTTGTGCACTACGGTCGGCGAGATGTACAAAAACACGTACAAACTAGGATGTACAGTGCCTTGTACAGGTAAAGAGACCACAAGAGACTGGTCAGTGGCATTGTGCGGGATTTGGAATTTTCTGTTCCTTTTTTATTTTGAACAAATTATTTTCTCCTACTGGGGAAGTGGAAGGTTATTACTTGGATACATTAAGATCTTCACTCGTTTCTAAGCATGTCTATTCTACTTTTGGATGAATATCCATTTAAAATATCATCTAACTTTATATAATATAACAACAGACTATTCTTTCGATTGAACTCTATATCCACGTCTTAACCTTCCTTTCGGGTGTATACATACACGAAGATAAATACTGTGTGCATGCTACTGTATACAAATACAAACACGCAAGCAAACACACGCTCCCTCAGATAGTATTCCCATACATGTATAATCCCGTTTGTAAACTTAACTACGAGTCTCTTAACTCATAATACAGTCAGTCCCATATTCGCGCTTTCGGCCACTCAAGAATAGCCTATAAATTTCCAAAGAATCAGATTCAGAGAGGAGATCAAATACAACACATACAAATGAGGTAACTTGAAGACGCCATCCGTCATATGCCGATCGGCCGTGACACTGGGATCCGCGTGCCAGTGTCATCTGTCTTCTTATTCCTTTATCTCGTTTTCTTCTGTCCCTTCTCTTCCTTTCGGTCTTGTTTCTGAGCATTTTTATTCCCTCGTTTCCATTCTTCTTTGTTATCTTTTCCTCCGTTTTTTTCTTGTCTCTATTTTACGTTCCTATTCCTTTCTTGTTCCTGCCCTACTCCCTTCCCCTTCCTCATCCCCTGCAAGGTCTATCCCCCTGTCATCCCTGCCATGCCGTCCTCTCTGTCCCTATCCTCTGCCCCCATCCTCACTAACTCATTTCTATCTCCTTACCTCCTCTTTCCCTACCTCAGCTCTTCCCAATCCCTCGCCGCCCCTCCATTTCCTATACAATACAGTGATTCCGTATGTCCATTGTGCCGCTTTATTTATGGGACACAGTCTTACCAACTGCCCCTGTGGGAGGTTGGTACTCCTGAGGAATTCCTTTTTTTTCTTGGAGATGAAGGAAGATGATGGTGAAGGAGGAGAGGATTGGGGAAGGGGGGGGGGGGGGCCTCGTGATGGAGAGTGAGAGAGAGAGGGAGAGACAGAGAGAGAGAGAGAGAGAGACAGAGAGAAAGAGACAGAGAGAGAGAGAGAGAGAGAGAGAGAGAGAGAGAGAGAGAGAGAGAGAGAGAGAGAGAGAGAGAGAGAGAGAGAGAGAGAGAGAGAGAGAGAGAGAGAGAGAGAGAGAGAGAGAGAGAGAGAGAGAGAGAAGAGAGAGAGATAGAGAGCGAGAGAGAGAGAGAGAGAGAGAGAGAGAGAGAGAGAGAGAGAGAGAGAGAGAGAGAGAGAGAGAGAGAGAGAGAGAGAGAATGGAGTAAACATGAGAGTGGGGGAAGGACAGTATATTTGTCGTATATGTCACTACAACAATGGCAACA
Source organism: Penaeus chinensis (assembly GCF_019202785.1). Taxonomy (NCBI): domain Eukaryota; kingdom Metazoa; phylum Arthropoda; class Malacostraca; order Decapoda; family Penaeidae; genus Penaeus; species Penaeus chinensis. The sequence goes on from NC_061831.1 coordinate 27,370,331, forward strand.
ATGCCTTCCCTCTGCCACTTGTTGGTAATTCTGAATGACGTGCGGTTCGAAAAGGAAGAAATGGAAAGGAATGAAACAGACGGAAAGCGACACACAAAATATAAAGAAAGGAAAAAATACGATGGTGAGGCGACCAACAATAATAAAAAAGAAAGATATAGTATACTTAAACATCACGATGTAAAGAGTAAAAGTTCGTCATTTCAGTATCTGACCTAAATACCGTTGTAGTAAACTAAAATGCCCACCTGACTAACTCAAATATCGCAATATGTAAAACCCAAACATCGCAAAATCTAAGCCAAACATCGCAAAATCTAAGCCAAACATCGCAAAATCTAAGCCACACATCGCAAAATCTAAGCCAAACATCGCAAAATCTAAGCCAAACATCGCAAAATCTAACCCAAATATTGCAAAATCTAACCCAAATATCGCAACAGATACCCCAAGTGTCGTACTACTTAACCAACACGTCGTAAACTCTAAGCTGAACTACCTAAGCTAAACATGGCAACATCACGTTTTCCTCCAATCCCTCCACCGCCTGAGCGCCATCCTGAATGCAGACCTACACCATCTTACACTTCGCTCGTCACAATCGCCTTCAGGATCGCTCGCCCGCTCTATCGCCATTACCATCATCATCACAAATAGAACCAAACAACACCGCGGGACCCAAGTGTTGCCTCCCAGGTAGTTCATCCGTTTGACTTCCCATTTATTCCAGGTAACAAAATCTCCTTTGATCTAGTTCCTTAAATCCTACTCGCCCGTCACGCCCTGCCCTACCCTCACCCCCTACCCCACGCCCCAATTCCTTAGTCCCTCCCCTCCTTCTTCCCCAACTCCCCTTCCTCTCCCTCTCTCTAACTCCCTGCCCTCTCCCCATTCACTACCCCCCCCCCCCCCCCCCCCCGAGATCCTAATCTGGGATCCTTTTCTGGGCGCGTCTCCAGGGCACCGAGACTGAGGTGTGTTTTTCTTCGGCTTTTAGGATCTCTCGACCTTTCTTCCTCTTCCTGTCTCCCGTTGTCCTTCGTCCCTCCTCTTCTTCCTCCGTCCAATTTTTTTTCAATTTCCTTCTTCTCCCTTCCTCCTCCTCGTCCCTTTTTTTTCCCCCTCGTATTGCAATACATTCTCTTTTACCTTCCAAACCTCCCTCTCCTATTCTTTCACTTTCCTACTTCCCTTTCCTCTTCTTTCACTCTCCTTATTCCCTCCCTATTCTCCGTCGCATGCTTCCTCTTCTGTTCATACAGGCGCTTCCGTCCCCCTCCTCCTCCTCCTCCTCCTCCTCCTCTCCCGTCCTTCTCACTCGTCTTGGGCTGAAAGTGTAGAAAATCTTACATACAAGAGCTCTGATAACGCTCTTTGTCGGTTCCCAAGGGGATATCGCCCCTCCGTCGCGACGCAGTCGGTGTCACATTCATCCTTCACGGATTCCTTGAGATGTGTCGATACGACCGCCTTCTAAGCTCTCTGGGATAAGACTGACAGGCGGAGAGAGAGGGATTTCGAACACGCAGAAACGGCCCCAAGTACTTCTGCCGGAGCAACACGGCGGCGACTCAAGTACT
>NC_061831.1:27374410-27391910 GCF_019202785.1 Penaeus chinensis
AACGTACGTTATAAGTATAAGCATATGTATATATATGTATATATATGTATATGTGTGTATGTGCGCACACACATTTACGGACATAAGACAAAGCAAATCCACCTCATTTTTTCCACAACCAAATCGCTGACGCCGCGCAGCGTGTCCGGAAGCGTCCGCCCCGACTTCCCTCAACGGTCTCGGCACGCTCACTTGGTTTAATTTCCTTCAAGACAACACCGGGGCGTCGTGGCGTAACGCGAAGAACCTATAATAATCACGTCATTCGTCAACATCGGAAAGTAACGACCGTCTCAACTGCCCAATTACCGCCACTAACTGTCGGACGCCAGTGGCCTGCAAACGCAAACGCGCGGACAAGTGGACATCATCTTGCATAACGGGACTTTTGTTTTGTTATCTGAATTTTGTGTACATATTTATACACACATATACATATATATGTATGTATATACATATATATGTATGTATATACTTATATATACATATATATCTATGTATATACATATATATGTATATGCATATATATACATATATACACACATACATACATATATATGTATCTATATACATATACAAACATATATATATATATATACACACATACATTCATAATATATATATATATACACACGTAAGTGTATGTGTGTACATATATATACATACCTATATATTTATGTATGTGTATATATATACAATATAATATAATATCAAATATATATGTATATATATACATATATATATATACATATATATATATACATATATATATAAAACTTGTGTTCAAAACACCTTATCCCGAAATGCTGTAACGTCACGCCTCCAAACAACCGTGGCCGGTCGAACTTGCCGTGAATTCTCCAGCGTTTATTATCGTCCATCTCAACCGCTCTCTCTTTGCCTCTGCGTGCACATGGAGAGCTGAGGGGGAGGGGGGAGGAAAGAGAGTAAGGGAAAAGAGAAACTGAACAGCTGAAAACGTAGTAAATGGGGGAGAGAGAGAGAGAGAGAGAGAGAGAGAGAGAGAGAGAGAGAGAGAGAGAGAGAGAGAGAGAGAGAGAGAGAGAGAGAGAGAGAGAGAGAGAGAATTAAGCAAGGGAAAGAGGGGGCAGGGGACGGCAGTGGGAGGAAGGAAAACCTAGCAACCCAGCAGAAGGTTAGCGATTTGTCATGCTTTTGCTAGATCCATTTCGGGGACACGGAACGATGACAAGGAGTGAAATTTTATGGCCGACTTGCTCTACCTTCCCTGAGATGGCTACTCGAAGTATGCTCTTGACTGCTGCTTGTTATTTTTATGACAGTGGATGAGGATTTTTGTGCAGAATCTGGAGGGAAAGAGAGGAAGATGGTTTAAGTTAGGGAATGAGGGAATAAAGTGGGGAAGCATAGAAGAATAAGACAGAGAGGAAGGGGGAAGGCGAGGAAGATTGAGAGGGAGATGGATGGTGGGAGAGAGAAAGAGAGAGAGAGAGAGAGAGAGAGAGAGAGAGAGAGAGAGAGAGAGAGAGAGAGAGAGAGAGGGAGGGAGGGAGGGAGGGAGGGAGGGAGGGAGAGAGAGAGAGAGAGAGAGAGAGAGAGAGAGAGAGAGAGGCAGAGAGAGAGAGAGAGGGTGACAGAGCGAGAGACAGAGAGAGAGAGAGAGAGAGAGAGAGAGAGAGAGAGAGAGAGAGAGAGAGAGAGAGAGAGAGAGAGTTAAGTTTTTAAGTTTTAAGTTTAGTTTTGATTCCATTTATTACAATGGATATTCTTGGTGTGATATAGTGTCTGTTTCATTTTGCTTCTAAACTATCCCCTGTGTGCAAGGAATGGCCGGGGTTACCATCCACAGGCGGCGAGGGATTCGAACGCAGGTCAGCAAGATTGCTAGACGAGAACGCTACCGCTGCACCACACAGCACACTATAGTAACACAGAGACAGAGAGACAGAGAGACAGAGAGACAGAGAGACAGAGAGACAGAGAGACAGACAGACAGACAGACAGAGAGACAGGGAGAGAGGGAGGGAGAGATGGAGAGAGAGAGAGAGAGAGAGAGAGAGAGAGAGAGAGAAGAGAGAGAGAGAGAGAGAGAGAGAGAGAGAGAGACAGAGAGACAGAGAGACAGAGAGACAGACAGAGAGGGAGAGAGGGAGAGAGGGAGAGAGGGAGAGAGGGAGAGAGAGAGAGAGAGAGAGAGAGAGAGAGAGAGAGAGAGAGAGAGAGAGAGAGAGAGAGAGAGAGAGAGACATGGAGGGTACTTATATAAGACAGAGAAAAAGAAAGCATGCGGAGACCTATATCACAAGGAGGAGGAGAGAGAAAAAACAAAGAAAGAACAAGACTTCGGGGAGAGGAGGGCCGGATTTAAGGGGAGAGGGGAAGAGCGTGAGGGGAGCGAGGGGGCCATTTCAGCATCGCATCCAGCATTCCCCTACCAATCACTGACCGCGTCCGAATGCGTTCACAAAAGGGAGAAAAACCGCGTCAGCAGTCTTACGCAATCCTTGGACGGAAAATTGAAGACTGAAGATTGTTGTACATCTCCAAAGAATGGTAAAAATATATGATTCTCAAAGTTTGAGTACTTATCAAAGACAATAGTAAAGAATACTAAAACACGCCTTAAATAATTACATAATTGCGAGCGGCGCTGACTAAGTGAGTGTAGGTCTCCCGTGTTATAAAGTTGGCACGCGAGAGGGCGGCAGACCCGAAATTAGCGGCAGAATAAATTAGCTTTCGAAGAGTAACCGCCACAGATCAGACTGAAAGAAAAAGTAAGGGGGGTATTTGGAGACAAACGAGGACGCGTACATACTCACAAACATGAATACTTACACATACACAAAAATAAAACACACAAAAACACAAACAGACAGATACAGACACCCACACCCACACAGAAAATGATGTCCGGGCAATAAAGCTTTAGACGAGGACCCGAAAATACCCGAGCCTCCTGCTCCATTCTGGACAAACCCTCCGTAATCGTGTGTCTCCGGCTGTATCCTGAATTATCCAGAGGCCATTGGAAATCCTGATAATATATCCAAGGTGCCAATAGCCCTCCTTTTCGGGAATGGTTAGAACAGTCCGTTACGTCACACTCGAACGCCTTAAATTTGAGGAATGAGGAGTTAGCCGGCGGTGCACTCGCGCAACTGCTGTGTGTATGACGAGATCGGTCCATGAAAACGGAGCGAAATCGTATTCCTTTTCTCTTTATTTTGTCTGAATGCGCATATCATAAACCTTTATCCTTAAAATCTATTCAATGTTTCATAAACTGGCTGATACATATATACACTACCCGTTTTTTCTTTTTTCAAAGATAAAAAATAGCAATATCTCACATTCCATCGGTTCGGACAATGTTGTCAACATGGTACACATATTAACACGGTATACAAAAGTCCAATTTCGATATCAGAGACAATAGCAATATAGTCCATTTGTGATCAGAATAACGTTGTTATGACAACAAAGAGTTAGTGTGCAATCGTTGCGCAATATTGCTCCAGCCCGAAAGAGAAAGGAAAAGGGAATAACAAATTGCTATTGAGGTGCGCATTGTCATTGTACACCTTATTAAGCAGATAAATTGGGGTACGAATAACATTATCCCCAGCACGATACAATTATGCGATTAACATCTATCAGACATCAACAATAACATTAGCATTGTGATAAACAGAAGGCCTAAGAAATAGAAATATAAGACTCCTACAATGAAAAATTGTGGAAAAGGAAGACACGAAACGCTATAGACCGAAATGCCGAGCGCAAACGCCCTGGAGGGAAGGAGCAAGACGGTCGGCCATCTTGATTCGACACCAGCGAAGCCTCACCTCGAGCAACAACTGCACATTCCATCCCGTCTGACGTTTTTTTTCAGGAGAGGACAGACAAGGGACCATGTAAGCGGAGCCGGGTGAACGTATACGAAAAGAGGTGTTGATAAAATGAAGCAAAGAGAAAGATGGAAGATAGTAATGCAGATTATCTTCTTGGGTAAAGGATGGGGGTGGGAGGGTGAGTGCAATGAACGAAATGCGTGGTCATTGTACTTGGGTCAAAGTTGCTCTCTCTCTCTCTCTCTCTCTCTCTCTCTCTCTCTCTCTCTCTCTCTCTCTCTCTTCTCTCTCTCTTCTCTCTCTCCTCTCTCTCTCTCTCTCTCTCTCTCTCTCTCTCTCTCTCTCTCTCTCTCTCTCTCTCTCTCTCTCTCTCTCTCTCTCTCTCTCTCTCTCTCTCTCTCTCTCTCTTTCAACATTAATTTCTGTTCTCCTTCCTCCCCTTCTTTCCACCTATCTTCCTTCCCTTCATCCTCCACCGCCTTCGTCGTTCTCTCCGTCTCCCCTCTCACTACTCGATCTCCCTCTTCCCCCTCAGGTGATGCACCTCTACAAATCATCACAATCTCAGCTGTGGTTGACCGCCCCAACGCCCTCCCCATCTCCCCATCGTCTGCCTTCCCCCCTCACCCCCTCCCTTTAACCTTCCTCCTTCTCCCTCGCCAGCTTCCCTTCCCCCCCTTCACCTCCCCCTATCCTTACCCTCTCCACTCCCTCCTGCCCAGTCCTCAGACCCTCTGCCCCCCCCCCCCTACCCCTTGTACCTGCCCTAAGGCCCTGCTCTTATCTTTTTTATCGTAGGTGAAGATGACGCTGTTCACCGGATTTTTATTTATCACTGTACATTTCTTTCACTACTTTATCAAATTCTGATAAGTTATTAATTAGCGGTGTTTATTTTATCTGTTCATTCTATTTTTAATGCATCTTCATACAATCTTAGGCTTTTGGGTTTCCCTGTTTTGTAAATACACCCTTTATTCTTCTAAATAAATTCCTTCTTTTAACTCATTTACCAGCATTTTCATGATGCATTTACTTAATCCATTGTATATGCAAACATCTCTCCACCTGACTTATAGATCTGCATTTTGAAAATCATCTTCGCCTTCCCCTCTGCATCCCCCATCTACTCCTACTCTGCCTTTTATTACATTGCCCACTACATTCTACCACCTAAACCCCTGCCAAAGTGCCCCCGGCTCCGGCGGTCAGCCCTCACCCCCCTTCCTCCTTGCCCCCTCCCCCCCTTCGGACCTTCGCAAAAAATGTACTTCGGAGACGTTTCGTTGACCGCTCGCCCTCATCTCGTTATTTTCGGTTTATTTTTGGCACTTTTAAAACTAGAAAATGCAGGTTGCATGGATTGCGCTTTAGTTTCATTTGCATGTGAATACGTGTTTGTATTTATTCCAGCGTTGTGAGGTTTAGGTTAAAATTGAGTTAGGAGAGAGACGTCTGTCTGTCTCTGTCTCTGTCTCTGTCTCTGTCTCTGTCTCTGTCTCTATCTCTATCTCTATCTCTATCTCTATCTCTATCTCTGTCTCTGTCTGTGTCTGTGTCTGTGTCTGTGTCTGTGTCTGTGTCTGTGTCTGTGTCTATGTCTGTGTCTGTCTGTGTCTGTGTCTGTGTCTCTCTCTCTCTCTCTCTCTCTCTCTCTCTCTCTCTCTCTCTCTCTCTCTCTCTCTCTCTCTCTCTCTCTCTCTCTCTCTCTCTCTCTCTCGCTTTCTCGCTCTCTCGCTCTTTCTCCACACACACACACACACACACACACACACACACACACACACACACACACACACACACACACACACACACACACATATATACAGTGAGTGAATTTCCTTCACAAACGTTTTTATCGTTTTTGCACACGTGTCCACTTCACGTCCCATCAATCAGATTTTTTACAAGGCATTTTCCCGCTGTAGTTAAGACCGGCATCAAATTGCTCCGAGAAGCAATAAAAAATATGAGAATACTAAAAAAGCGTATAATATTCTCGAATGCAACACGCAAGCACCTGCAAATGCCCCGTAGAACGTTTGCTTCGCGATCCAAGCGCAGGTCTCGTTCGGGGATGAATCACATCTCGGAGCAACGAAACCTCGAAATAGCCTTCTAGTCTGGCCATCATGTTTCCAAAAACGGCTAAATGGGAAAGCGGAGACAGTTCTTCAACGCCCTTCCTTCCTTACGACACCTATAAAACCTTACGTAAAGAAAAAAGGAGAGTAAAAAAGAAAGAAAAAAATCCCTCCCGCCATCGTCTCCTCTGGCGGTTCTGAGTGCGGCCGACAGATGGCGCCCGTAGTGCAGCTGGTCCGGGGGTATCTTGTTTGTCCAGCGCCTCGTAAAAGGCTTGGGGGCAGAGGCCGTTAGTGTGAGTAGATGTTGTCTTTGCACTGAGGCGATGTGTGGGCCAGAGACAGTTATGTGCGGGATTATCGGGAGGGAAATGCTGGCGGAGTCGGTCGGAGAGAGCAGGACGATGGAGTATGGTTTGTTGGTGCTCTTTTACGAGACTGGTCGGAGGGGAAAAGGGAGGTAGTGAGAGGGAGAGGGAGAGTGAGGAAGGAGGGAGGGAGGGAGGGAGAGGGAGAGGGAGAGGGAGAGGGAGAGGGGGAGGGGGAGGGGGAGAGAGGAGGGGAGAGAGAGAGAGAGAGAGAGAGAGAGAGAGAGAGAGAGAGAGAGAGAGGAGGGAGGGAGGGAGGGAGGGAGGGAGAGAGAGAGAGAGAGAGAGAGAGAGAGAGAGAGAGAGAAAGGGGGGGGGGGGCGATTTACCTCATATTAATATCACTAACTAATATACCAGATTTTCTTTTTTAACCATAACTTTTAATTTATCCTTTGTTAGTCAGTTAATTTATACCTTCATCTTGCTAGAACATAATACTACTCGTGAATTATATCCGACTAAAACTCTTTCCAAACAACATTCAAATTGCTATTTTGGGCTAAGAAATGACCTATGACTTTAAGCGCACTTGTATCTCCTCGGTGTTGACCCGTTGCATTTTTATTGGCTGTTGTTGTTGTTATTGTTGCCGTTGTTTCAGGTTGGCTTCTATCGCGTAAATCTGAGGCAAGGGTCAAATGTCTTCTGAGAAACGCATCAATGTAACTTATCTCCGCCAGACACTCACTCTAAGTGGTAGATAAAGCCTAGTCTTGTTCAATAAACTACTGTGAATATTTCGCAGATAAAACCTGGTGCTGCTCCTCAATGCAAGGGGGGAGGTTAAGGTTAAGACGATAGAGCAAGATAGAGATAGGAGAAAGATGAAGGGTAAAAATAGAGGAAGAGAAAGAAAGAAAGGGAAGATGAGGGAAATAACTGAAAGAATGGAAAGAAGAAGAAAAAGATGAAGGGAAAGCGGAAGAAAGGAGACAAAGAAAATTGAGAGAAGGTGAGGAGAACAGAACAGATCTCGCCTTTCATTTCTTCGTATCTTGCCCCTTCACTGACCGCATGACAGAGGTGTGCAGAGGGAGGTAAAACCAGCCTCTTCTTTTTCTTCTTCTACCCCCCCCCCCCACACTGTTTCCACCTCCACACCCTTGTCCTCCCTCTTCTCCTCCTCCCCTCTTCCACCTCCACACCTCCCCACGTCTCCCCTTCCCACCTCCTCCAGTTCCACTCTTCTTTCCCTCCTCAACCCCCACACCTCTCCACCTTCATCTTTTCCTCAACCTTTCCCCTCCTCCTCTTCCCTCCTCTTCTCACCTCCACACCTTCTCCCCCTCCACATCTCCACATCTCACTTCTCATTTCCAACTCCACTTCTCCCTCTCCATCTCCACCTCCCCAGTGAGAAGAAAGAGATAGAGGGGGGAAGGTAAAAGTGAAGGAGAGGGTAAGGGTGAAGGAGAGGAGGAGTGGAAGAGGAATAGAGAGAGAGAGAGAGAGAGAGAGAGAGAGAGAGAGAGAGAGAGAGAGAGAGAGAGAATAAAGAGGAAGAAAGGGGGAAGGGAGAGGGGGAGGGGGAGGGAGAGAATAAAGAGGGGGAAGGGGAGAGGGTGAGGGAGAGGGAGGGAGAGGGAGAGAGGGAGAGAGAGAGAATAAAGAGGGAGAAGGGAAGGAGGGAGAGTGAGAGTGAGAGGGAGAGGGGGAGGGAGAGAGAGAGCAACCGAGAGGAGAGACATAAATTAAAGCCAAGATACATGACGACCATAACGTTGATCTTTCACCTCCGTTGGGATTTCACACACGAGGGCTCGTTCCGACGCTCCTCAATGGCTGTTCCAGTTTTACCTTCGTCTATTTCTTTGCAAATTCTTTATCCACCTTCCGCTTCCTCTATGTCATCCTCGATATCTTACATTCTTTCGCTCTCTCTCTCTCTCTCTCTCTCTCTCTCTCTCTCTCTCTCTCTCTCTCTCTCTCTCTCTCTCTCTCTCTCTCTCTCTCTCTCTTGGTGTGTGTGTGTGTGTGTGTGTGTGTGTGTGTGTGTGTGTGTGTGTGTGTGTGTGTGTGTGTGTGTGTGTGTGTGTGTGTGTGTGTGTGTGTGCGTGTGTGTGTGTGCGTGTGCGTGTGTAGATAAATAAGATGAAGTATACTTTACCACTCTCGAACACGGCCTTCTATAGCGTCCATCATCCAACATACCTGAAGACAAAATAAACTTTTGTTATATTTTGAAGATGATAATAAATCGGTAGAGGAAAATATTAATAGTGATAATACAAAATCCAGATATATAATCAATGAAGCACGATTCCACCCGCCGTTCTTAATTTCCTCCCTCTCCTTTTCAACTTTCTCTTTTCCCTTTTCATCTACCGCTGTTGCTTCTCTTCTTTGCTCTTTTCTCCTCTTCCTCCTTCTTCGCCACCATCTCCTCCCCTTCATTATACGTCATCCGGTGACGTAATGACCCGCCATTAGCGTCCAAGCGGGTTTCAGCAGGCGGTGGGGGGGGGGGGGGGGGGGCGAGGGGGAGAAGAGGGCAAGAGACCGGGGAGGGGGTTGGGGCTGAGGGGGAGGGTGGAGGACGGAGAGTCTGGGTATAGGGGCATGGGGTGGATGATACGGGAGGAAGGGGGAAGGTGAAGGTAGCGAGGGGGACGCGGGCGAGGAGGGGGGTGGGGGAGAGGTGGGGGAGTAAGGAGAACGAGAGGGAGGGTTAGGTGGGCGGCGAAATGTAGGAGGGAGAGGGAGGGAGGAGGATGGGTGAGGGGATGTACTTACGTCTACATGTATCATCATCCATTCGCGATCCATCAAGGAGTTGAGCGGCCGCCCGGACTCCCTCCCTCTGAATCCGGCCAAAACAACCGAATTTTCTCGAATTTTCTCGTTTGGATGTGTGTGTGTGTGTGTGTGTTTGCACGCGAATTATTAGTAGTTTTTTTAACGACAGTACTGTTTTCTTCTCATGTCCAAAAATCGCCACCATAACCCACCTTTTGCTGTTCAGTCTCGCAAAGATTACAAACCCGCTTGATCAAGGTAAATTCTGCCTTCGCTTGTTCGCAATGCCACCACATACGACGTATGCTCTGGGAATGGGAGTTTGCACGATCTCCGATGCCTCTGCAACTTGCACCATAGAATATCTCTCTTACGATAAAAGTAAATAAATAAGAGATGAAGAAAATAAATAAAAAAAGGAATATTCTTAAAAATCTCGGGAAGAAGGAAGACAAGAAGTAGGAAGTTCGGATAAGTTTGCTAAGTATTATCAGGTTATGTCATTTATTCCTTTAAGAGCTCGAGTTCCCGGAACTATTTCGTTCAAGTGCAAATTATGGTAATTTTGTTGCAATAACGAATTTGATGTGAGAGCGGGAGAGAGGGAGAGGGATAGAAAGGAAAGGAGAGAAAGAGAAAGCGCGTGGAAATAAAGAAGGGGAAGGATAAGACAAAGATAAAACAAGTTAAATAGGAATGTAAAGCACATATAACATAAAATAAGAGAAAAAAAACATTTGAAATAAGAATAACCTTAAAAAAGAGAAAAATTAAACATTTAAAGGAAACATAACCTTAAAAAGAGAAGCATTACATTGGAAATGTAACTAACTTTAAAAAATGAAAAAAAAAATAACATTAAATATAAAAACAACAACAAACTCAAACGAAAGACCAGAAAATCGTACAGAGAAAAGAGAGAAAGAATCCCGCGCCACAGCAATTCCGACGCCCGTTCATCCCGCCTCCCGTTGCTTGTGGAAGATGGAGGACTCTGTCGAGAATGCCTCATTTCCCGCCTCGCCATGGCCATGCTAATTCGTTGAACCCCGCGGTCTCCTTCGTCTTCCTCTTCGGTTCCCCCTCGCCGTTCTCACTCGGTCTCTTTTGGATTTGTTCGTCAATTCTCCCTTCTTCTTCTTCCTTGCCTTCATCTATTTTTTTCTTATTCTTCTACTTCTTCTTTTATTTTTATTTCTACCTCTACTACTTCTTCTATTTCTACATCTACTACTACTTCTTCTTCTTTCTCCTCCTCCATATGCCTCCTACTCGCGCCGTAACAATGGCGCGCCTAATCGCTTCGCTCTTCCGATTTCCCGCATTATTTCCATCCATTTCTCGCCTCTCCATCATCACATTTTGCTTCTTCCCCATTTGCATAAGTAGGAAGTGGGAATCTCATCCTGGGTTTGTCTCCATTATTGTCAAAACAAAAGAGAAAGAAAATATGAAGAATGGCTTTATCACTATATATTTGTTTTTCCCATATTCCGAGTTAAAGTTTTGTTGTTGTTGCAGTGCGTCTGGATTAAGATGTAAAAACGAAGATAAGGAAACGTAGGAGACCAAAAGGGAAGAGACAGAAGGATAAGACAAAGAGAAAAGGAAGACCAGAGAAATGAGGAAGACGAAAATGAAGGACATGAAGAGAGAGATAACAGGAAAAAAGAGAGAGGATGAACAGGTGGAGGAACAGATAGAATAAACAATAAAACGGTAATGATGATAATGATCATTTTCATTACTATTATTATGAATATCATTAACGCCAGTATTGTTAATCTGTATATTTAAATAAATATGTAAAACTAAAGTAATCCCCCTTCCCTTTCCCTTGCCTCTCTTTCCTTTCTTTACTTCGATCTCACCTCTTTCCTTCCTCCCCCTCCCCGCCCCCCCTCTTCTGCCCATTCCACGCCCACTGTAAGCTCTCTACGCCCTCGCGGGAGGCAGCGTTCCCACACCTCACCCTTGCATAAATACCTGGAGAAGCCCGCGTGAGACAGGGTGAACGCCGGCTTGCTTCTCCCTATTCTTGTTGTTCTGTTTTTCTAGGTCTTTCGCTTTCTTTATTTTTTATCTTCTCCTCCCTCTTTTTCTTTTCATGGCTTTTACTGTTTTTTTCTCTCTTTTTCTTTCTCTATTTTAACTTCGTCCTGGAATTCTGTTTCATCTCCTTCGGTCCTTTGTCTTCTTTTTGTCTCTCTCTTCTTTCCTTTGTTCTTCTTCCGCTTCTGTCTTCCACAGCTTTGCCTTTCCTTTTAGCATGTTTAACTTTTCTTAATCCTCATTATTCGAGACGTTAGTCATGTTATTTTTTCTATCTTCAATATTCTTTTCTTATATTACATATATTGTAACTTTTCTTTCAATTCCTTTTACCTCTTCCCCTGCCGGCCACCCCATAATTAAAGTTACCAAGAAAATCATATTACATTATATACAACAACAAAGCCTTTTTGGGCCTAGACATTCTTAAGAATATCCAAAATACTCCCAGTCGCAAATTAGGAGAAGAATCGTGGTAGCAACCCGTGAGATAATGCATAATTCATGTTAGCGTGTTTGCTCTCCACAATCCGTAGAACTTCGGCCAAATAGGGTAAATGACTGTGCAACTTTCGCCTCCTGTCTACTAGCAACGAATAATATCTTTGTTCTGTAAATAAGCCTTTCTGGCCATCAATCAGTCTTTCAACTTCGTTCTTTTTCTCTGGCTATCTGAACGAGTCTTCATTATTCTCCTATTCCACATTCAACGATATAACCAATTATGCCTCTTCTCTCGTTTTATCCTCAGAGTTCTTCACCTTTATCACATTACATCCATCTATCCCTTTTCCCTTCCACTTCCCCAAAGTTGCTTCATTTTCTCCACTCTACCAATCTACCAAACCTTTTCTCTTCTTTTTATCCACGCCTTTATTATTTTCTATTTCTCCTACTCTTGTCAGGGAGTGGCGAGGGGGAAGAAGGGACTGTATGTGGAGGGAAGTGATTGTGTGTGGAAGAGTGGGAGTGGAAGGGGGTAGGATGAGCATGAGGGATAGTGTGTAGAAGGGGAAAAAAGGAGGAAGTGTGAGGATGAAAAGGGAAGGGGAAGGGATTGTGCGTGAAATAAGAGGGAGGGAAGGGGATTCTGCAGGAGCGAGGAGGAAGGATTGTGTGTGGAGGAAGGTGGAGAGGGGAGTCTGAATTTGAGGGGGATAGATGGCAACAGGGATGTGGATGACGAGGGGGGGAGGACAGGATACAGGGAGGGGGAGGGGGCTGTGTGCGCGTGGTTCTTTTCACGAAACGACGCCATATGCTTGGCTGAATTTATGGCCTTGTTTACAAAAATCCTAAACGAGACCGACAGTTAGAGAGAGAATTTAAAACCTTTCTTCAGCTTGGGTCTGTGTGGTTAGAACCCCGCAAACCTATGCATGCATACATACATCAAAAAGCGCATACATATGAATGCAAGCAAACACACACACAAGGCTCTGTACACAACGCATTTATGCATTATGCCCTGCGTATTTATGTACAGCACGTCGTATGTGGGTGACAAGGGCGCAAGTTCATCGAGTATTGAGGTTAAGATGACTGACATTCGGCAGACGGCAAAGTGGTTTGTTTGCTTTTATAAGAATACTTTAAGTCACCGCCAATGCGAGGATGCAATTTCCAACGATGATATCCGATTCATTTTTTTGTGCACAGACAGACAGATTATATATATACATATATATACATATATATATATATATATATATACATACTTATTCAAATACATACGCACAGTACATACAAACATATATACATACACACATACATACATACGTACACACTTACACACACACACACACACACACACACACACAGAGAGAGAGAGAGAGAGAGAGAGAGAGAGAGAGAGAGAGAGAGAGAGAGAGAGAGAGAGAGAGAGAGAGAGAGAGAGAGGGAGAGAGAGGGAGAGAGAGGGAGGGAGAGGGAGGGAGAGAGAGAGAGAGAGAGAGAGAGAGAGAGAGAGAGAGAGAGAGAGAGAGAGAGAGAGAGAGGGAGAGAGAGAGAGAGAGAGAGGGAGAGAGAGGGAGGGAGAGGGAGAGAGATCCCAAAACGCGCAGAGGTACTGCCGTCAGTCCAAATGCCTCAGAAATGCCCAAAAAGGCAATGACCTGTCAGAGAAAAATGAACTGATAACGAATAAAGACAAGGAACAATATAGCCGTCAAATAAAAGGAGAAGGACGAAAGGGGGAGAGAAAAGAGCGAGAGGGGGATAGGAGGAAGAGGAGGGTAAAGGGAGGGAGAGAAGAAAGAGACAGGGAGTAACTGGATGGAAATGAGGAAGGTTGGGGGAGGGAAGACGGAGCGAGTGAGACGAGAGGGAGGGGAGAGAGAAGGAGGGAATAACGGGAGGGGAAGGAGGAGGATTCGGGGTGAGGGAAGAGGACCCACTCCAGGACCCGCCGCGGGTGACAAGACTTCTGACAGATTGTCCTTGTCAAGACACCTCACCCATTCACCCTCTCCTGACGCCAATTATTCTCTCCTATTGTTCATCTCTCCCTCTCTTCCTCCCCCCCTCCTTCTCCCTCGCTTCCTCCATCCTCATTATATTTTTTTTTCTATGTGGAAATTTAATTAAATGAGCAGGATTATTCGCTGGCACTTAATTAAGAGAGATGTGACGGCAACGTGTGAATCTCATAACTAATTACGGGTCACACCATTGTGTTATTGGAATTCCATATATCCGGGTGGAACTACCTGTTTTGCTTTTTCGTGTCGTGCTTTGTATCCGTTCTGGCAATTACGAGTAATACACGCAATCGCTTTCATCAGCTACATCACTTAGATTACTCATTAGTCTTCATTAGTGTTAATATGCAGTAACGTTAGTGTATGTAGATAGCATTAATTGATGCAAATGCTTTATTAAACCAGCCACAATATCTCTATAATCACAACCATTACCACAATTTCAACTACAAGTTTATCCATATTCAAGCTTCTTTCCGCAATTCTTTTTTTCACCATATACATTTTATCAAGACGTTTATCCCATCGACAAGACGAAGACATCTTGTATGACGTCACTTGAAGGTGATACGTGACAAGGCATGACAGCTGAACAAGTATCCTCTCGAGAACTTCATTACTGGATGACCTGATGTCTGTTTTTGACCTCGTGTGGGAACCTGGAAGTCAGGTTAAATCACTCCGTACTTGGTTATTTGTTCTACCCTTGCTCCAATTGTCTATCACCTCTTAGGGGGGAAGGCATTTGCTGCTCAATGTCTTTGTTTACGGGTCATCAGAAAGTTTTCTCAGTGTGGGTCTTATTCTTATAAGGATTCCTGCGTAATCCGGATAAGGACAAGAAGTTATCGCACGCTATCTTCCGTAATTCGAAACGGTGACTGGGAATACAAGTACAAGAACGTCCAAGGGATAATCAAATATAACATTATTTAGATAAGTATGACACATTTCAGAGCAAACATGAATGTATAATAACAAGAACAACAATACAAAATAATAATAAACTATAGTAATAATAATGATAAATCAATAAACAAAATTCTAACGTGCTGTCTCCGAGCTCGTCCACTCCCCAATCCTTTAAAAGCAGAAAAGCATAAACACGACCCATTTCGAAACCGCAACACCAGCGCGCTCCCTCAATGCATCGCTCACTCGCCACGCCGCCTTGTTTACCGGACCTGACTTCCAGCCCGGGTGTCTGTTTGCCCTTGTTTGGCCGCCCGGAGAACAGGTGCTCGGGGAGAACTGCTGCACAATTATAGGGCAGACATTCGTTTGGTTTCTGAAGGCGATTACGAATTTCGTAAAAGACTCGGTGAGGATGAAGTTTCCGGCGTGTCTTTCTTGTTTTATTCTAAGATGTAATAGATCCCATATGAAGATGAGCTGGTTTTGTTTTCGTTTCTCGTTTCCGTTTTAATGGATTTTCTGGAGACTTCGAGGTCCGGTGTAAACATTCGCTCCTACATCGCTTTATCTAAAGCTTTCGGCTGGAATGTCCTCCCTTTCCACAAATTAGTTTTCAGCGGCTGCAATGTGGATCCGTTTCCTCCGTTTAGCTGAAGCTTTAATGATGTTGAACATTCAGTAATGTGTTCTTCATTTTAGTCGCCAAATATGAACTAGATTGTAAGAGTTCTTGATAGCAGAACGTGTCACCTGATACCGGAGTGTATTTTTATATTTTTTTGTTCCTTCCTTTTTCCTTTTTGTTTTTATTTACCATAATTTTAATCATTCTTGGTTTCTGTATTATTTCCACTTATTTTTCACACTTTTCTTGTTGTCTACTCAAAACGTAATTTCTGAAATTATGAAGGCAGTCCTTTACTTCGACAGGTGACTCCAAATAAAAATAAAAGTTGCAAAAAAAAAAAAAAAAAAAAAAAAAAAAAGGAAAAAAAAGTTGATATCCAGTCAATTAAGGTAGAGATAAAAAGTCATTTAAGCCAGCGAGGTCAGGTCACCGTGGCTCACAGAAGGTAAGGTCACGAAGACAAACACAGAGGTGAGACAAACTGCCGCTTCTGACCTTTTTAACAACCCTTCCTCTCCACCCACTTTCATCCCTACATCCCCATCCCATCTCCACATCTTACCTAGAGCCCCCACCTCATCTTCATTTCTTCCCTAGAGCCCGTGCCTATACCCACCTTTTCCTCACACCCCATCTCTTCACTTGAACCTCTGCTTACATCCAGATTGACATTCATTTTTCTACCTTATTTGCTCTTTACATTCTTTTTACTCCTCCCTTTTTACTTACCTTCCTCCCTTCCCCCTTCTACCCCTAGTCTACCACTCCCCTCCCGACATCTCTCCTAAACCCCTCTTTCCCCATACCAACCCATTCCTCCCCCTTCTCCCCAACCCATTCCCACTCCTTTAGTTTCCCCTCCCATCCCCATACCTACCCATTCCCCACTCTCCCTCCTTCCTCATACCAACTCCTCCCCCACCCCTACAGCAACCCCTCCCGCATCCCTTCCTCCCTCTCTCAACTCGGCCCAATTAAAGGCTTTATCACACTACATAAATCCCCGTCCAGCGCGCGAGGCGGCCCCAGACCTGTTGTGCTCCGGATCTGTCTGTGTCTGAAGGAGAAACATAAACAAGCTTTACGCGAGGCCGCTGGGAGAGATCCAAGCGCGATAGAGGCAGCGCGGCGGTGGCGCCGATGACAACGGAGGTCATTCCCATGCTAAGATGTATTTATAAAAGGAGATAAGGCCGTCAACACGGATTCCTGGATTTTTTCTTCTACGAAGAATGAGGATAAGGACACGATGACCGAGACATTCGAAAAATGTATATGTAAATGATGATAATGGCCGAAATGATCAACCTACACGATAACCGCCTCGTCTGTTGGTAAAAGATCTGTCCAAATATTTGTCGAATTCCAGGGGCGCGATTGCATAAAAATTCACTTTGGCAACTTCATAAATGTTAATGTAAATTAATCAGATACAGCGACGCCACGTACGTTACAATCAAATTTTGCTTTACGTGTCCCAAGAACAACTGGTACCACGGGGTCCTAATCTCGTGGGCGTTGTCTGGCTGGCATCTTTAAGGGCGGCCACAGAATCTACAGGTGGACCAATATAATTATTCATTGTCAAGTCTCCATGAGCGGAGTTCATTTACATCACATACCTTTACATCAAACGCCAGATGCTTTACGTTAGCACATGTGACGTTGAATTACACGAAAACTCATCTATTCACAAAGTGGATAAAATTAAATAATAAGATTTAACCACATTCATATATCAACAAATGTGGAACACGAAGGACTTAAAATGAGGCTAAGGTAGACCTAACTTTTGTAGATACGAGACCTGAGACCTACAACCTGTGCCCTCCAGCTACTCTCTCTCTCTGCCCCGAGGCGCGACACAGGAAAAAATAAAGTCATTAAAGACTCAAATACATTCCTTTGATACAATTAGCGGGGCGGGTGAGATAATAGGACTCCTGGCAGTGATAGATAAGGACGCGCAGGGAGTGGGGGAGAACAGGGGATGGGACGAGAGAAAGGAAGTCACTACAAGACACATTCGGGGCGTCACCATTATGCGAATTTTCAGTCCGCAAATTACAGTTCTATTGGGCATTAGGGGAGGGGTAGGAGGAGGCTGGCCAGAGGACGGATAGTTGAAGGAGGGGGGTGGGGGGCGTGAGGTGATTAAGAAGCTTGGGAGTATTCTCCTGAAGTCGAAAATGGAGGAGCCGACTTGCTGCTCTAAACCGAGAGGATTTTGGTCGTACATTACGGGGGAATGGTTTGATGTTCGCAGAATAAAGAGTGGTTTATCAGTTATCTGTTTAAGGACTAGGATTCAGATCTGTACTGTTTAGTTTCTGGTTACTTTTCTTGTATGCGTTCCAACCAAACAGTCATAATGCATTTTTTTATTTGAGAATTTATA